>NC_133664.1:149729745-149937245 GCF_037893015.1 Macrotis lagotis
GCACCCATTAAATTTTGAGAGGGAGGATTTTTGAAGACAAGGCAATCATCAAAATAACAGAGACTTCATTGCTATGTGAATGGAAGTAACTTAACAGCCTCAACCAAAATACAGAAGTTTGAAGAAACTATAAGTTCAGAGAGAAAATGAGAAGTTGTTTTGAAAGAGAGCAGCAGTCCTCAAAGATTTTTTGGGTAAGATACCAAGAAAATTCTTACCGTACTTTCTGTGTACCCTCTAGTAACTTTGGTACCCTGATAGGTCTTCTCTGGATCCTTGAGGTAATCTTGTTCTTATTTGGCCTAACTCAGAAAACATAGTTGAGAAAAAAAAATAAAGGAAACAGCAAAGACCAGTGCAGGATTCTAATATATCTCCTTAACCCAAAGAACACCCATCAACTTCAATAAGATTTTATCTGAATGCAGAATGCACCAATTACAAGTAATATAAAATTTTGCTCAGTAATAAATACTGAGCAATAAGAATTAAAGTTAAAATAAAATTTAGATTAAAAACTCAAAATTTATGAGCATCTAGTTTAAACTGACTTTGAACCTATTGGAGAGAATATTCATTATAGATGATGAAGTTCTTCAAATGATTTGTTGTGGTTTTTTCCCAGTAAAATTGAATTGATTGCTCCAGGTCCTAGAATACTATGTGATCTCCCCAATGGGTTACTCAAAAAAAAAAAAAAACGATCATTTTAGCAATTCACATGAGAAAACCAAGTAGATAAAGAATTCATGTTGTACAGATTATAAAACACAGGGAGGCAGTCTGGAATTAGTTCATCATTATCTAGGCCAAGAATTGAAGAAAACAGTAGTCCTACTCCCAGGGATACAGATCTAAGTAATGAACCAGTCTAGAAAAGGTATCTTTTGTTGTCCTGATTCAGAAACTTTAAAGATGTTAAAAATAACAACTTCAAAAAAAGATCCATTTTAGCAAAAATAAGCTATGATTATCAAAAAATACTTTCAACTATAATCTGTATTTCCATGTCTTGAAGTTTGAAAATCATTTTAGAGAAAAAAAATTATATTCTTTAAAGGAAGTATAAAGAAACATAAGTGTAGCCAGGGAAGGGTATGTACAACAATGTTATCATTGAATGATAGTATCAACAAATGAATTATATGAAATTATAATGACCAAGCTTGGTCCCAAAGAAGAAATAAGAGATGGTGATTTATGGGACCATGTTTGTGGAACAATGCATGTAATGTCAGATTTTTTAAAAAATTAAATATTTTATTTGCTTTTCCAGCTACATGAAATGGTAATTTTTAACTGATCATTTATTTTTTCAAGGTTTAGAGTTTTACAGTTTTTCTCCCTCCCTTCCTTCCCTGTCCCCTTACCTTGACAGAAAGAAATCTGATATAAGTTCTATATTTATAAGCCAATTAACTATAGCTCAATATTGAACATATTATAAGAGAAGAATTGGATCCAAAAAAAATGTTATAGAGAAAAAAGGGATAATCATTTTTTTTAGGTTTTTTCAAGGCAAATGGGGTTAAGTGACTTGCCCAAGGCCACACAGCTAGGTAATCATTAAGTGTCTGAGATCAAATTTGAACCCGGGTACTCCTGACTCCAGGCCCTGTGCTTTATCCACTGCACCACCTAGCCACCCCTGAGATAATCATTTTTAAAATTGAAGCTAATAAACTGGTCTTCATTCAAACATCCATTCTCTGGATATGGATGGTATTTTCCATCAAAATTTTTTTACAATTGTCTTTGATTAGTATACTACTGAAATGAACAAGTCCATCATCATCATTGATCTTGACCCATGTTGTCATTAACATGTATAATTTTCTTTTAGTTCTCATGTCATACAGCATCAATTCATGCAAGTCTTTCCAGACTTTTCCAAAGCTCCATCCCTCATGATTTCTTATATAAAAATAGTGTTCCATCACATACATATATCTTAATTTGTTTAGTCATTCCCCAATTGCTGGGCATCCCCTTAATTTCCAATTCTTTACTACTACAAAAAGAGTTACTATGAATATTTTTGTATATGTGTAATTTTTATTCTTTTTCATGATACTTCATGATACAGACCCAGTAGTAGTATTGCTGGACCAAAGGATATGCACATTTTATTGCCCTTTGGGCACAATTCCAAATTATTCTCCAAAATGGTTGGATAAGTTCACAATTCCACCAACAATGCATTAATGTCTGAGTTTTCGCAGTTTCCCTCCAAACATTGATCATTTTCCTTTCCAGTCATATTGACCAATTTGAGAGATGGTATCTCAGAGATGTTTTAATTTGAATTTCTCTAACCAAGAATTATTTAGAGCAATTTTTCATATGACTAGTGATAGTTTTGATTTCTTCATCTAAGAAATGCCTTTCCATATCTTATGACCATTGAAAAACTGAGGAATGATTTGGCTTTTTATAAAGATTTGACTCCACTCTCTATATATTTTAGAAATGAGTCCTTTGTCAGAAACACTAGTTGTAAAAAATGTTTCCCAACTTAACCATATTCCTTTTAACCTTGGTTGCAAGTGTTTTGTTTGTGCAAAAACTTTTAAATTTAATGTTATCAAAATTATCCAGTTTGTTTTTCATAATGGTCTCTATTTCTTCTTTGTTCATACTCCTCCCCTTTCCATTAACCTTGTTCTCCTAATTATAAATTCTGCACCCATTTTGTACCATTATCTTGGTATAGGGTGTGAGATGTTAGTGTAATGTCAGATTTTTTTTTTGATATGCTTATTAGTTTTACTGGTTTTTTCTCTCCCTTTTATACCACATTTTAATTATTTAAAAATTGATAAAATTTTGTTTTTTAAACTTATTTGTGATAAGTTATGACTCTCAGAATATTTGCATCAAGGAAGAGATAATTTGAGAAATTGACATGTTAAATAAGGAAAAATATCAATAAAATGTATTTAGAAAAATACAAAATGTATTTGTGTAGTTAATGGGAAAGTTGAACAAATTAAATGGGCTGTTATTGAAATATTTAAAATAACATTTTAGTCAATTATATTATATATGATAATGAATAAATCTTTTGATGAAAACTTGTGCAACAGTAAGATTACAACAATTTGCAAATTTATTCACTGTAGTATAAACTTGGATAGGAGAAAGAATGAGTCTAGACCAGTGGTTTCAAACTCAAATAGAAATAGGGCTATTAACCCATACCTAAACGTCCATGAAATGGCATATTAACAGTTTTAAAATGTAATTCATCTATGTTTACTATTTATTTTGTTAAATATGTCTCAATTCTATTTTAATCTGACTTGGGGCTCACTTAGTATGTGTTAGCACATCTTCCCTAGATTGCTCCTTTCTTCCCCCAATTCCTCACTCCTTCCCCTGGACTCAATATTTGTCAAATGTAATATTTCATTCCTAACCATGCAACTATACCTACAGAATAGAGGCAAGCCACTGAGAGGGAGAGGGAACAAGCACCCAAATTCAGCATTCCCCAAATCTGACCCTTCTACCCCTGGATCAAACAGCAGCAAAGGAAAGTAGTTTATTTTCTCATCATTGTACAAATAGTCAACTTCCAGTTTGGTAGTCCCATGAGTTCTAGAATCCATGTAAGGATCAGGCTTTCCATGGGAAAGAAGAATCTGATTTTTTTCCCCTTTTTATTGTAAAGAATAAAAAATTCTTTTCAATTTCCAAAGTGGGTAAAAAATTTGGTAAAACAATATTTATTAATTTATTGATTTTTTTAAAACTGTATCATCATACATTTCAGAATGAGTATAATACCTTGGTCCAATAGCTATGATAGGCTTGTACCTTCTGGAAGAGCATTAATTTCCATACTGCATACTGTGCTATATGGAGGAGAATATGATTAAGTACGAGGAGAGTATAACTAAGTAGGAGGAGATCATAAGGAAGGATGCATATGATTCTTCCCTCAAAAGAGCTGATATTGTCCTAGTATTTGGTCACAGATAATAAGATGAAAATGTCACCATAATTTACTTAGCTTAGCAAATTAATCAAAAATTATCGCCACACTCAATGATTTCTTTCTGAAGTGCTTATCTCCTTTTTGGAAGGAGGGGAGAATTAGAAAGAACAATGGCATTAAACAAGAAAAGTTGGTCACACATTTACAGAGTTTTAAATGGAGTTTCAAAGGAGTGTAGACAGAAATATTTTGTGGACGAAGTCCCTGAAGGGGAAAAGGAGGAGAATTCCCTTTCTTCCTCCCCACCTAGTCATGGCATCTAGATAAAAACACCAAATCCTGTAGTAGGAAAATTAATGCATTGGTTTGAGAGAGTTCAAGGCATAGTTAGGGTAATAAAGACACATATTCTAAATGAGTAGAGATACTTAAAATTAGTGACCCGAGAAAGAAAATAGTCTCAAGGAGTGGAAACTTTGGAGACAGAAAAGAGAACTGACTGTGGTGAGGTATAGTCCTTATGAACCAAGCACCTTGTCTAAGAGACTATGATGTATAAAAGAGTATGGCTCAGGTTTCTGGATTTTCTACCTAGTGCTTTTACTATAAGAAATACCTTTCTTAACAAATACCTTTCATAAGGATAATGATCAATGTTGGAAGGGATGTGGGAAATCTGGGACACTAATGCATTGTTGGTGGAGCTGTGAACTCATCTAACCTTTCTGGAGAAAGATTTGGAATTATGCCCAAAGAGCAACAAAAATGTGCATACTCTTTGATCCAGCAATGCCATTACTGTATCTACAACCTGAAGAAATTATGAAAAAGGGTAAAAAGTCACTTGTACAAAAATATTCATAGCAGCCCTGCTTGTGGTGTCAAAGAATTGGAAATTAAGTGAATGTCCTTCAGTTGGGGAATGGCTTAACAAACTGTGGCATATGGGCATATGTATGCCATGGAACGCTATTGTTCTATCAGAAATCAGGAGGGACGGGAATTCGAGGGAAGCTTGGAAGGATTTGCACAAACTGATAATGAGTGAGATGAGCAGAACCAGATAAACATTGTATTAGCCTAACAGCAACATGGAGGTGATGCTCAATCTTAATGGATTTGCTCATTCCATCAGTGCAACAACCAGGGACAATTTTGGACTATTTGCAATAGAGAATGCCATCTGTATCCAGAGAAAGAATTGTGGAGTTTGAACAAAGTCTATTACCTTCAATTTAGGAAAAAACCTTATCTTTTTATGTAATTTTGTTATCTCTTATACTTTATTTTTCTTCCTTAAAAATAAGACTTCTCTCCCATCACATTCAACTGAGATCAGTGTATACCACGAAAAAAATGTAAAGACTAACAGAATGTTTTCTGTGGGGGTGGAGGGAGGGAAGCAAGAATGGGGAGAAAAATTGTAAAACTCAAAATAAATACAATCTCTCTAAAAACAATAAAAAACCAAATGCATTTCATAAGAATTAATTGTGGGGCGGCTAGGTGGCACAGTGGATAGAATACCGGCCCTGGAGCCAGGAGTACCTGAGTTCAAATCCGACTTCAGACACTTAATAATTAACTAACTGTGTGTCCTTGGGCAAGCCACTTAACCCCATTTGCCTTGTAAAAAACTAAAAAAAAAAAAAAAAGAATTAATTGGGTCTAGTTGTTAATTGTTCATGAGAAGAACATTGAAATGCAACCGAATGAAATGAGCAGTAGCAGGAAAATAACATATGATTACAATAATTCAAAGGAAAAACAAAATCAAAAACAGAGACAAATTCTAAGTTATTTTAGTACTAGTCTTGGACCGCTAAAAGAAATGAGGAAATACCTTTCTCCTTTCAGACTTGCTTAACTCTCTTCCTAGATCCTCATTTTATTTGACAAAAGAAGGCTTATGTATAAAAATGATCATGATGTAAAAAGAAAGGAAAATCAATACAACATTTCTTAAATTCTTAAAGAATAGGGTCAATAGATGCTAGACATAATAAGTAAAAATAACATCACACAAAAGCAAATAAATTGTATTTTAATATAAAATAAACTGATTACTGACCAGATTTCATTTCTGTAACACTGAATGTTCTACACTTGGATCATCAACTTGTTAGTACAAAGAGCAAAGTCAATAGTGATTAGAAGAAAGAATAAAAATGAGAAAAGGATATTGCATGTAATTGAGTCAACCCTAAGCTGCCCTATTTAAGCAAGTAATTGACAGAAGAAAAAATAGGAAAGACACAAAAGTTTAGATAAGGGAAAATGTGCTGATTTTCAAAAAAAAAAGGAAAACAACTGTCTTCAAACTATAAGCTAGTGAAGATTTATAGTAAATCTTCACAGGATGATTAACAAACCTATATAAAGGAAAGCTTTGAATAGCCCCAGCATAAACAACAAGCCATGAACTTCAATGACTTTTTGACAGAAAAATAATTTGGTAGAAGAGTTATAGCTGCAGATTATCTAGATTTTAGCCAAATTTTTTATGAACTATCTCATAAATATTTTATTTGGAGTAGAGAGATATTCACCAGATAGCATAATTATATGATTCACAAGTATCTGCATGACTGGATTCAAAGAACACCCCAACCAGGAGCATCTGAATACTGTCCCAACTTCTGGGTTGGATCCTGAGGGACAATTTCCTCAAATTCTAGGGTACTCTGTGGAATTATATTTCTAACTAACTCACAAGTCCCCACCAATGTGCTTCCTACCAACAATCAGTCATGAGACATCACTAATAGGTGTTAGTAATTCAATATCAGCATGGCAAAAAGTCTCCAGAGAAGTAGCCCAGGAATCTGTGCTTGACCCTGTTTTATTTATTTTTTTGTAAATAACTTTAAAAAGGATCAAATGCTATGCTCACCAAATTTGAATGAAAGTCAGAATTCAAAAAAAAAGGTCTTATTAGCCTTAAACTAAATTTCATGAGAAGAAATTCAACAGAAATAAAATAAAGTAATACACTTGAGGATCAAAAATCAACTTCCCAAGTACAATATGGGAAAGTTAAGGTTAACCAAGAATTGCTTGCAAAAATATCTAGGGACTTGTTAAATCAATATGAATCAGCAGTATTTTGTAGTATCCAAAGTAAGGCTAATGACAGAGTAAAGCAATGACAGGAATGTCAATAACCAACACAGCCTTATAACTGTTTCCCCAATTCCAAAAATTCATTAGAGGAAATTTTTTTATATTAATGTAGGCATCCAAAGTGATGTATTGACAAAGGAATATTGAGGATTTTATAACTATGATTAATGTAAAACATCTTTGCAATCAAGTGTGTAAACCAGAGGAAGCAAGTTTTTGTCACTTTTTATTGATGAGGGAAAACATATTTGATTTGATCAAAAAAAAATTTCCTTACTCTCCTCCAACAAGATGTGTCGTATGTTTATGCATAAATCATTCAGTCTTCCTTGAAAAACAGAGAAATTTGCTCAATATTTCTCTAACTTTCAATATCATGAAGGCACAAATCAGGAAAATCAAGCTATTGGTGCAGTTGATTGTGGTTGTCATGAAGGAGTTCCAATACAGAATTCAAGTCAAAGAGGGATACTCTACTGATCAGAGGTTCTTTCTTATTTTCTGTGATGGACTCCTTTGGTATTTTATGGATGCATATAGTTCCCTTCTCAGAATTTTTTTTAAATTGAAAGAAATGATAACTTTATGTTAGAGATTAGTGCTAAAGATGATATAATTTTTTTCATCTAAGTTCACATCATCTAAGATATCATCAGAGATACATCTGACAGTAAAGAAAGGTGAACTGCTTCCCCACCCAATTATTACCAATTAATAATAACAAGATAATGTAAAGTTACCATGAGCCAAGCCATTGCCAGAATAGCACCTTTACATATAAATATGAAACCTGTGATGTTATTGATGAAGTCTTTTCCTCCAGAAATACAAATCACAATTGAGTCATGCTTTTTTCTAATATGGAATTCTTTCCAATATTACCACTATGTCATGGACATTTCCACTAGATTTCTTGAAATTTTGTGGATATTGAAAAAAAATCAGATGGGTTCTCTGTCTTCTGAGATGTCAGTTCTCATTGGTTTATATCACAGTCTAGGGCTAGCTATAATATTCTAGAGCCTTCATAGGCAATTCTTATTCTAATCTTGCCTTGACACTACAAATGCTTAAGGAAAAGTTAAAATATTTGGGAATATTTAAATATTTCCATCAACATATCATACCTATTAGGACACTTCTCTTTCCTAAGTATTGTATACTCATAAAATAAAGATAAAATGCACTCTATATCATATTCTCAGACAAGAGGCAAATGTACTTTTTCTGAGACAAATTCTCAGCAATCAATTTCTCTACTTAATCTCACCAGATATATGTAGCTATCTTCCCAGTTGCTTTTGAAATGCTCATAAAGACAAATGAAGTCTCAGATCAAGGTCTCTACTTTTCTGTAAAACACCAAATCAGTTGCCTCAGGTTCCTGATTGCAGTGACATTAGACCCAATGCCCTAGTCATGCTACCTAGAAATCTCTGTAAAAGCATACACATTTAATGACTGTTACTGTTAAAAAAAAAAAACCTAACCATAGCAAAGTATTGATTTTCTTAAGTATTTCAAACATCACTATAAGTTTTCACAGTTAACTTTTTTTTAAATAGCTAAAATAAAATCAACTGCAACAATGTGGATGAACAACCTTGATGGAAGCAGCTCCTCTCAGAGAGCTAGGACAATTGTATTAGACCAAATATGGACATTGTTATCTCCATCCAAAGGAAGAAAAATAAAACACAAACAAACCAGGCCTTCAGAATCTGATAAACCTTTTTAAAAAATTATCCTTCGTGTATCTCTTTCCCTTAATACTAATTCTTCATACTAAAAATAACTAATCTGTAAAGATGTTTTTCAAAATATGTATGTACAATGCTAACCTGACTGTTCACTGCTGAAGGGAGTTGGGAAGGGAAGGTGGAAAAAATTTTGTAACTTAAAAATATGTATGTGCATATGGATGAAAATAAAATTTTAAAAAAATGTAAAAATATAAATAAACACAAGAGGGGCTGGACTTATTCTTTTAAAAAGACTCTCAGGTCTCTCTTTTCACAGATGGAAAAAATAGCAAAAATATGGACTATAACGTTTACATGCTACTAAATATTATTAAAACTTCCTGGGAAAAATTTTCCACAGATGAATATAACTATTTTACACATTATTGCTACACATAACATCTTCAAAAGCATCATTACACAACATTGGATGAAAATTTACTTATTAATGTCTCATGCTATGACCTGACATAATATATCTTTTCCAAAAGACTCTATTTAGTAACATCACTATAAGTATGGATTGAATATCCCATTCTGCTCTTTTAACCTTTCCTTTTTCCTAATGAGCCAAGAGAAAGACATTGAACAATAAGTGCTGGATAGAGATAAAAGTAAAGTGAACTGAGTTCACATATTCAGAATATCCATAGAATTAGAGACTCTTGGACTTAGAAACCTTCTACCCTTAGGCATTCTTATATATCACTCAACTACAGACCTAAAGATTTTTTCATTCCTCTGCATCTTAAAAGGAACTGGTCGATTAAGAGTCTAGTAGTGAACCAAAATTCTGACAAAGCCAAGCTTGGACTGTATGTATGTTTGGAGGTGGTGGGAAGGTAAAGTGATTTTTATACCTCAATATTTGTTCCTATAGCTTTCATAACTAAATATAAATGATTTATAGATTATTGCATAATGAACAAGACATACTAAATACATTTTATTTGTTAGAATGGGGGGAAGGTCCATGAAATATACAAATGGAATAGAGCACAAAAATGGCTTAACAGACTCTATTTCCTGGATTTCCATTTAGAATTCTGAAGGATGTTTTGAATCATGATTTCTCTTTGATCCCATTAAGTGATCAGAGAGATAGTTCCATGATTTAGGAAAAATTATGAATCAATGAAGCATCCAGTTTTCAGCTTATCCCTCTGATCTTAAATGAGATGCAAAAATAAAATAGAACTGAAATCCTGAATGCCTTCTTTTGTATATGTGTGTATGTATATATGAATATATATATATATATATACATATATGTGTGTATATATAACTTTCTGAATCACAAAAGCAAAAATTACTCTTTCAGAAAATGAAGAAATCAACTATATTCCACTGTACCTAATCTAACTCATAAATCAATTGAGTAAAACTGTATAATATGTAATATTTCCCTCAAAAAAGTGATAGTTCTTTTGGATGTAATATGAGTTTCTTTGTTCATTCAGCAAGTATTTATTGATAGAGAACATTATGATGAAAAAAGATATCAAAACCATCCTCGAACTTATAATCTCATTGAGAAGATAAAAGGTTTAATTAATTTAAAAGCAATTAATTAAAGTAGATTAGATGGTAGACATCTAGGAGAGTTAATGAATAGGGTGCTGGACTTAGAAACAGGAAGGACTGAGTTTAACTTCTACAGCAGACACTTAATAGTTGAACTTGAGCAAGACAATTGCCCTCTTAGACTCAGTTTCCTCATCTGTAAAATAAAAATAATAGTAGCAAGCATCACTCAAGCTTATTGTAAAGATAGTATGAGATAAGATACACAAAATGCTTGGAAAATTTTATTTGACTATATAAATTTTAGTTATTATTAAATGGTAAATAGACAATAAACATTTCACACTTACTGTATATATATTAGGAACTGTGATAATGCCAGTCCCTATTCTCAAAAAGGTCACTATCTAATGGGGAAGGAAAATATAAAAAGAAAGGTTAGAGGGAAACAAAGTATGATGAAATTCTGAAAACAATGTAGAAATGATCAAGTTCTGTGATCATTGTGGGAAATGATAAAGTGACTTCCCAGGATATTCCTTCTTAGGTGGTGAAAGATCCGGGGCAAACCTCCCCAATGTTCACTGATAAACCATTTGCAATCAGAGAAAGTGAGGAAACCCAGGAACTAGGTAAGTTTCAAAGTTGACATCATCTTTCAAGACGATGGGCGCTCTTGAATCCAGGCTAGGGGGTTTAAACATTTCCCTGTATGATTCTACATTTCTATACTTTGACCTACACTTGTCCAGAGCTCATCAATGAAAGATGAATGAGCTATTTTTTTAAAAAATTGATGTACCCCATAAGGACTGCCAAATCTCTGGCATGTTTTTGACCAATAACTGCATGGGCACTTGGTTCGGGTGATCACCAAGTTTTTGACAATGTACTCCTTCAAACATCAGCAACTCATCTCTTTCTGTGAACAAAGAAAATTGATGTAGAGCTAGTTGCATCTTGTAGGATGAGTTCTTGTTTCTACATACTTAAGAAAAAGAAATGTATTTTTCCCAGAAGATGATTTACTTCCCTTTCTAATTCAGTTATTATACTCTGTAATTTTACAGACCCATCATTCTACAATTCACAATGCTGAGAGTTCAATCACCAGAGCCCTGATGCCTAATTGATCAAGTGTACTTTTCTACTCTGATTTGGCACTGTGTCTAAGGGAAGGTTCCAAGAAATACACAAGGATTATTTTGGATAATGGCACAATTATCATCATCAATTAATGAGAGTGCTCATTTGCATGAGAAATGACTTTCTGGTAAGATATATAATTATTATTTAAGTGCAATCTTTCTTTAATTAGTATCAAATTAAGTTTCTCTTTTATCATGCCAAATATAGATAGAAGTAGAAATAAGTCATATAAGTTCAGAAATGCCTATTTTTGTGGTCGATAATAAAAAAATCATCATAGTAATAATGATACTTTGTATTTTGCTTCATAATTTGCAAAGACATATAACTGGTTTGAAACTTATAATAAGCCTAAGAAGAAGATAACTGTATGAACTAAGTATCTATTTTTAAAGATACTTGACTACAAATAAATTAATGCCATTTATGAAAGTTTTTTTCAGGTGTTATCTCAGTGTTCAGTGATTACTCTGATTAGCACTTTTGCTTGAGGAACTCCCACCTATTTTGAAATGCAAGAGGTTCACACATTAATCTCAGATAAGAATCTGAGTCAAACCTCAGCACAAATTGCTGGTCTTCCAGAGCTTAGATAGCCAAAGTCCCCTGAGAATCACCTAATAGACAAAAAAATATATAAACAACGAGATATGCCTATCTCCAGACATTAGCTGAGTCCCCTCACCTTGGCAAGGGCATATGAAACCCACATAACCAAGAATCAAAGTTAGAAGGAGAAGACATGTGGGGAGGCTAGGTGGCACAATGCATAGAGCACTGGCCCTGGAGTCAGGAGTACCTGAGTTCAAATCTGGCCTCTAACACTTAATAATTACCTAGCTGTGTGGTCTTGGGCAAGCCACTTAACCCCATTTGCCTTGCAAAAAACTTAAAAAAAGGAGGCAACATGATGGTGGTTGGAGTGTCAGTAAATCAACCTGAATCCTGCCCCAGAGACTTCCTAGCTCTGTGCCCTCCATCAAGTCCCTTATCTGTAAATATTACAGTAAAAATCAAGTGAAATAATATATGCACTAAAGCCTTTTGAAGCATAGAAGAGTTAATTAGTACTAGGTCTAATATAGTGGTAGTAATAGTAGTAATAGTAGTAGTAGTGGTAGTAGTAGTGGTGGTAGTAGTAGTAGTAGTAGTAATAGTAGTAGTGGTAGTAGTGGTGGTAGTAGTGGTAGTAGTGGTAGTAGTAGTAGTAGTAGTAGTGTAGTAGTGGTAGTAGTGGTGGTAGTAGTAGTAGTAGTAGTAGTAGTAATAGTAGTAGTGGTAGTAGTGGTAGTGGCAGTAGAACTACTCACTGTCATTTGGAGTACACTAGCAGAACTACTAATTTAGTTGTATTAATCAAAGTAATACTGCTAGTACTAGTAATACTTCTACTAGTAGTAATAATAGCAGTACCAGCAGTACAAGAAGTAAAAGACTAACAGTAGTAGTAGTCCTGGTATTAGTACCAGTAGGTGATGGTGGCTTTCAGGTCATGTAGTCATGCCAGATAGACACAGTGCAAGCACATTCCAGTTTCAGTCCAAAGTCAGACAACTTCAATAAACTCATATGGCTGGAAAGACTGAGACTTAAGAATGAGGTGCTGCTTCATATTAGAGGAAGCTAGAGTAAAAAGAGAATTGGCAATGAAGTCAGAGAACTTGGGGTCAAACCCCACTTTAGCTGCTTGCCATACTGTGAGTTTAACCTCCCTAAGATTCAGTTTCCTAATCTATAAAATGGAGTCATGAGATCAGATGACCTCAGAGAGTCTTGTCAATACTATATTTATCATCCTTTGCCTCCAAAGGTGAATGGGCAGGTACTGCTTTAGGCTTTAGAAAGGGGAGGGAGGAAAAGGGAGGCAAAAAAGAAGGGAAAAGAGGGATGGGGGAGAGGGGGAGAAGAACCAAGAAGGAGAGGGACAGTGAGAATTATTCATTAAACATCCTTATGGCTTACTATGTGCAGGCACTGTGCTAAGCCTAGGAAATGTAAAAGCAGAGGTCAAAACAGAGGCAGCCTGCCTAAAGGATGGCATATTCTAATGAAGTAAGAAAACAAAGGAAAAGGAGATGAAGTGAAGAAGAAAAGGGCAGAGAGTTTTGGGAGGGTGGGGAAGGATTTTGTAAGAAGCCCAGGGAGAAGAGTGGTGGGTTCAATCATGTTTGGGATGAGCTTGGCTGGTGGGTACTTCCTCAAATGGAAATTCTGCTATGAATTCAGTAGAGAAGGGGACTGCAGAAATTAGAGGCATTATTTGAGAGAAGAAGTCTCAAGATCAGAGGTCCAGAAGAAATCAGAGTAGTAAGAACAGATAGCAACCCAACCTTTGAAGTTCTTTTCAAAGAGAACAATAATCTTAAGTATAGAATATTAGATAGAGTAAATAAATAATGTCATAAATATATCAGATTCAGAATTATCTCTACATTTCCAATAAAGTTAAAATGGAACTCGTGGTGGAGCAGATTCCCTTCTCAACAAGACAAAAGGAAAACATAAGTCAATAATTTGTTTAGACCCTAAATGGATTTGGGGTACCACAGCTGCAGGCCTTTTTAGAATCTTTCTTATCCCTGAATACAAGTTTGGAAGCCTTAGAACACACCATGATATTACCTTGTTATATAAAATCTTATCTATTCTACTTTTAATTGTACCAGCTTATCTCTCTTAGTTGTCAATGTTACTCATAAAACTCTGCCTTATTTATTTACTCACTCAACTCCTGGAAGGAAAAGCCCATTATCTAGCTAGATAGGCATCCTATAATTATTACTTTCCCCCCTCAAATAAAGAGAAATAAATTACCATACAAAGATTAAATGAAGATTTCCAAATCAAAGATACTAGCATGAATTCACTGAATATATTTAGTAGATGAAGAAAAAGTGGGAACAGGAGGAACTTTTATTTCTCTTATTAAAAAAAGTAACATAGAGATGACAGACTAACAGATGGGAGGTCCCCCTGCAAATTAATAAGACCAAGGTTCAATTCCTACCCTAGATAATATAAGCAAGTTACTTAACCTCTCAAGATCCCAGGCAACTCCAACTCTCTCTCTCTCTCTCTCTCTCTCTCTCTCTCTCTCTCTCTCTCTCTCTCTCTCTCTCTCTCTCTCTCTCTCCTTAAATGTTCCCTAAAATGATGAAATTACAGATCTCAACCAAAAGAAGCAGTTTAATCTATTACTCACTTTCTCTCAGTACTCTACTGTCCAGTTTCCACTACCAAAATAAATCTCTGGTTTTAAAGATTTTTCAATTTCAATTTAATTCAACAAATATTTACTATGCTGTACAATATGGAAGATATTCTTTCCTCTCTCACTGCCAACACATTCATCAATTTGTTCTTCAGCTCCTATAAAAGCCTGTTGACTCGTCTCCTGTCCACAGTTCTCTCTCTCCCAGTCCATCTTCTAATCAGCTGCCAAAGTGATTATCCTAAGGTCCATAAGATTCTTTTACTCAGTATCTCTGAGAGAGAACATGTTAGATTATAAGATTATAAGACAGGATCACATATTTAGAAAAAGAAGGAATTTAAAAGGTCAACCTCTTCATTTCGTGGATGAGGAAACTGAGATCCAGAGACATTATCCAAAATTATGCAGGCAATAAATGGCCATGGCAGATGCACCAGAGAATAACTATTTCAGTTTAGTTTGTAGTTGGCATTTTTGTTTTAAAGCACATTAAACATTTGAGACTCAGAAAGACAGGGGCTATTTCTGCTTTAATTCTCAAAGAATCCTATAATCTTGAAACAATATTAGAGAATCTACAAATACCAAAAACTTCAATATCTCCTTTCTCTCCCAAATGTCTAGATCTCTGAAAGTTTTGGGGGTCATCTCAACTCCTCATCAAGAGAATGAGGATTTGGAGTTTGAATGATTTGTAAGGTAACTGTTACCTTTTTTCTTTCTAGAAATAAATCCTAATGCACTTTTCTCCTTGTTCCTTTTGCCACTTGTCCTCAAAACTGCTTTTTTTTTTGAATGGTATCTTTTAATGTTCAATATAAACAAATATATCAATCAAAATACATTAGGGATGGTAACATATTGTCAACACCATGTTTGTTTTTTGGGAAGCAATGCAGAATAGGGAATAGACTTGGAGTCAGAAGGTCAGGGTCCAAATCTTTCCTTAGGTACTTACTATCTTTGTCATCATGGGCAAGTCTTTATCTCAACATTAAATCTAATAGCTTTAAAATGGAGGTATCCCAGTTGTAAGGGAGACACTTGACAAAACTGAAAGCAAAATATAAATGTCACTATTACTGCTTTGATCTCAACAAAAAGCTGTTCTTGCAGAATCAACTGAATGAAGAAAAAAGGGCACATAAATCAGGACCACAAAACTATTCCACAAGCTGTTGAGAGGCAGTTGTCAGTTAACAGAACACTTGGCTTCCAATTTCCCTTCTGTCTCTGTGATGCTTGGGAAAACCCTTTAGTTTTTATGCTTTCGTGTGTAAAATGATGAAATTGGATTAAATGGACTATTAGGTCTCTCCCATCCCTAATTTATGATCTTGTGCCTATGTTGACCAGCATGTTGGTCAGTTTTATTCCTGTAAACCTGCCCACAGATAAAGTAATCAGATTTTGTGGTTCTATTTTCATTTGTTTCTCCATACACAATTTAACTGATAAACCTAAGACTCATAATCACAATGAGTTGCTATTTTAAAGGGGGTGTAAAATATGAAATCCAAGCCCTTTTAACAGGCTTCACTTTGGCAATTGAGGTCCATAAAACTCTCAGGGAATTTACACAATGACAGCCCCAGTGACATGTATTCTCAATGAAGCTTAGTACTCAGAGCTATGACTGGTAATATTCACTGATGAGAAATATCATTATTTAAACAATGGTCAATTAGCAAATTCTAATAAAATGTGCAGAGAAGTCATTAAAATAAATCATGCTTGAATTCCTTGCTTTATTGTATCCTTTAATATTGTATGCATATTGACCTTTTGTAAATTAAATAATATTTTCTTTAATTTGCATTATAATTTTAAAGATGATTGATCTTCAATTAGCAATTGTTCCTTGCATTTTTTTCTTTAAGTTCCTCATCCCCTTTTCCCCATACCAGCTTACCTTTATCAATTATCAAATAGCTAAGGATTAGTAAATAAGCACTTCCTTGTTCTAGAAAGGATTAATAGTTAAAACTATTCTTTACTTTTATAAAGTGAATAAGCTATTTGTATTAATCACTCTGTAATCTTTTTCTTTATTTGGGATTTTAACATTTAATTTAATTTTAACATTTAATATTTATGTGAGTACAACTGTAGTTGGGAAACATAACATGTTACTAGGAATGTTTTATATAACATGTTAAGATTATAATGAAATCTATGCATAATGATCTCTTACAACAGATAGTACAAATATTTAGTATCATTAATAATCACTATTTTACTGAAAGATTAGCAATGACCTTAAAACAAGTCACTAAAATATCTTTTAGCTACTTTCTGTCATGTATATATGCATATATTTATGTATATATCTATGTATATGTGTGTGTATATAAACACATATACATATCATCTCCCTTTTGTTAATCAATATGAGGAAATTGAGAGAATTAGTGAATAAGTGATTTTCTTTAGTCATTGAGCTAATCTGAGGCTGGATTTGAACTGATGTTTCCTGATTCCAGACCCAGTACACTTTCCACTGCACCACCAAGCTACCCATTATTTATGCACCCTTGAAGAAAGGACCTGTTTGCAATTCTCTTTTTATCCCCAGATCTAGTTAGTTCTTCATAAAAGCTTATTGATTAATCATATATCTGAGAAATAAAAAAAAATTCTCCTTTCCTCTTCATTCTTAACCTAATAATCACCAGAAAGTTTGTAATAGAAATCAGGAGATATTCCTCATCTCCTTATAATGCAAAGCAAAAGGCAATTATAATATCTTGTCCACTATTTATTTATGACAGAATATTATATCAAACACAATTTAATGCAGATTACAAAGCTTCAAGAATGAAAAAATTAAATACCTTTCCTATGATATAAACAAGAGAAAACTTTATTACAAGTTGATATTAAGTGGTCAGAAGAAGCTATGGAGAGGAATAAAATTCAGGATCATGACTTAGTGTTATGAAACAGTGAAATTTATAAGATAAGAGTATGAAGTACATTAATAAAGGAGTCAGAGAATAAGCATCTTGTACATGAGAGGAGCTAAGAAATTATGCAATCATGGAAATGTAAAAAAGAGAGAATTTTACCGGAGTATGGCTGATAGGTCAAGGAGAATATGAACTGAGAAAAGGCCATTGGAGTGGGTAATTAGGTCTCTTACCAATCTGTGATTCAATGAGTGTTTCAGTGACCTCAGAAATAATATGAATAAATGCATAGAAAAAAAAGTTCTTTACAAATCCATAAATTCCATGCCTCTGAAATCAAGGGAGTAGAGGGATCACACACATCAGTAATCATTTTAAGACAGCTCTGGAGAAATATAAGAACTTTAGCTAATGAAAAATATGCAAATGTAGCTCATTACATTTTAGTGTTAAGTGAATACACTAAGTAATGTCACATAAATGTACTCTGCAAATTTGGAAAGGGTTTAGGATTTGCTCCTAATGGTAATAGAGAAAAATTAATTCTTAATTGTAATACCTAAGGCCCTAAGGACAACACAAGGATTGGCTGCCCCACAGAGTTTTTATTGAGACATAAATAATCTTAATTTTTGTGAGATTCAAGCTTGCAAAAGTTGAATTAATTTTTGTAAAAAAATTGAATAATTATTTTTTTTCTAGAATAGACTTCCAGGGTGTGATATTGGGTGAACAGAACAATGTAGCCTGGGGTTAGAAGATTCATCATTTTATCTGGTCCTAACTTCATACCTCAGTCTTTAGTAACCAATTTCCTAACATAAAAAAAACTTAAAAATAATTGAACACATCAACTTTATATAACTGAAGAGAAGATGCAGAGAAGTCTCTCACAAAATCACTTTTCAGCGGCCTCAGATTCAGATAGTCACTACTCCCTGTCTTCTAAAACAAACCAATAAAAATCAAACCCAGAAATCAAAAGATCAAGAATGAAGAAGTCAGAATGTCAAGGAGGTTTTTTTCCATATTATATACTTAAGGCAGACCTTTGACACAGTAGTAAATGTTTGTTGAATTGAATAGATATAGCCTTCAGTCCCAAGGATGGAAAAACAAAAGACAATCTTAAAATCCATATAAATATATTATTAAATATAGCAATTAAAGTCATCAAATGGGGGTGGCTAGGTGGTTCAGTGGATAAGAGCACCAGCCCTGTAGTCAGGAATACCTGAGTTCAAATCTGGCCTCAGACACTTAATAATTACCTAGCTATGTGGCCTTGGGCAAGCCACTTAACCCCATTGACTTGCAAAAAACTAAAAAAAATTTAAAAAAAAGTTAAAGTCATCAGATCCTTGTATCATTTTATTCACCTGTGAAAAATTGTGACAATGATTTTGTCACTCTCTGAGTAGCTGAAGCAAAATCAGGTGTGACTAATAAATTTCAGACCAGGGACAAAACAAGTTGTCTATTCAGTTCAGAGAGCAATGGAAATATTGCTAGACTATTATAGCATGCCTTTAATGATTATCAAATTGTAGACAATTGAACCAGCCACATTTATTATTCTTTTTTGTTTTCTTGATGTATGATTTAGATACAGACTTATCTATATCTCTAAAAACTTTCTAAACTAGATTAGTTATATGTTAAAAAAACAAAGACACCTCTCCTGCAAAGCCAAATCAAACCCATCAAAACTGGAAATTTTTTTTACATTCCATTATAAATAAAATGGCTCCATTTAGTTAAGCAGTCAAATTAATTGCTGAGTTTATTGGACATCAGAGAATTTTAAACTTTACATTTGTAATCCACACATTATAGGAAAAAATAGGAACTTACAAATATTTCACATTACTCAAAAGAATGAAGCAAGGAAAAACAGTGAGGGGAAAGGGAGGAGTAAAGAACAAATGGTATAGAAACTGAAAAATAAAAAAAGGTTTGTTGACAATCAGGAAGTAGTTAATGTGATTAATAAATTATTTTGATTTTTTTTATTTCAGTTCATCTTTGAATGGAAATATTTGAAAAAAGGCATTATGAAGATTGATTTCCTGAAAATCAATGTGGTCTATTTTTTCACTTACCCTAAAATTCTGGTAAAGCTAACATTACTGTCCTAACAACAAATGCACAATGCACTTTGATTAGAAGAATAATGTAATTTATAAAATATTCTATCTCTTAGAAAGTACCCCAGGTATCTTACAAGGAACAATCTAACTTAAAGAACTAAAAGTATATACAATGGCCAGAGCAATTAGAATCTGTAATAAAAATCAAACATAAAATCACTGTACCATGCCAAAGGCCTTTTGAAATAAAAGAGTTTCACAGAACATAAAAGGGGACTAATTCAGTGGTTGTCCTCAATTGGAAAGAGAGGGCATTCCATAGCCCCAGGGTAAGAGGCAGAAAGAAATTCTTAGTTGCATTCTTGAAAGTTTCAGTTCAAAAAACTGCTTGATTCTTCTGCTATGATTCCTTCATTCTCCTTTATTTATCTTCTTTTAGCACATACTCTCTGCTTTGAGAATATAATCACCAGAGAGAACTTTAACTCTGAAGGTCAATTTTAAATCTATAGATAGATGTTTCACTCCGGTTCTATCCCCTCATGGGCCATTTAGTTTCATACAGAGAAATTCTGTTCACAGATAGAATGCAACCAACTGTCTCACAAATGTTCACTAATAGTTACACTGAGGACAAGGTAAGAAAGTGAGAAGAGCTCAGATCAAATCATAACACTACTAAATGAAGAAAAAAATCTCCAAGAGCATACTTTTCTAAAAAGAGATATAAAAGCAGCATCTTTGTTAAAGACCCTTTCTGCTAAAATCTACAATATTGTTATTATGAATCTCATATTAATAGAAGTAAAAAATGGTGTCTGGGCAGAATAACAATATGTATGTTTATACAGTCATTTAAAGTTTATGGAAGGGGGCGGCTAGGTGGAGCAGTGGATAAAGCACCGGCCTTGGAGTCAGGAGTACCTGGATTCAAATCCAGTCTCAGACATTTAATAATTACCTAGCTGTGTGGCCTTGGGCAAGCCACTTAACCCTATTTACCTTGCAAAAACCTAAAAAAAAAAATAAAGTTTATGGAAGGCTTTCAGAAAAACAACTCAATGAAGTAAGATTATCATTTTTATAGATGAGGAAACTAAAGCTCTGGGGATGAAGTGACTTGTCAGAATCATACAACTAGGGATCATTCAAGACAGAAATTCAAACAGTTCCCCTGTCTCTAGGACTAGTACTTTTTCTACATGTGGGTATGGAGGTGGGACCCCCCACACACACCCCTTCTCTCCTCTGTTTTTGCTACTACCCTGATGCAGGCCCTTATTTCCTTACAGAAACCAGTTTGCTGGTTTGCTTGCCACATGCCTCTCCCCACTTCAGTCTATTCTAGTCCATCCTCCATTGAGTTGCCAAAGTGATTCTTTTAAAAGGCCATGCTATCCTTTTCAATAAATCCCAGAGGTTCGCTATCACCTCCAGGATTAATATAAAGGCCTCTGTTTCCATCTGAAGCCCTTCATAACCTAGCATCCCACTTTCACTTTTCCAATTTTCTTCTACTTTCCATCCACACCACTACCACCATTAACCTCACTCAATTACTCAACCCTTCACACATAGCAATTGCAATAGATGGTTCCATCCTCTTTTCTGTTTCCTGCTTTCTCTGGCTTCCTACAAATCCTAGCTGAAATCTTGTCTTCTCCAAGAAATATTTTTCCCTTCTAGGAAATTCTAGGACCCTCCTTCTGTTGATTATTTCTTATTTATCTAGTTGTAATTTTTGTCCTTCATTTTCTAAGAAGACTGTGATATCAGGGAGGTGATGCCATGACAAGTTAGTGAAGTGGATGTGAGTGGGAGCTTGCTGAGCTAAGTCACCAGTCTCACTCCAGAGCTGCCTGGGTCCGATGGTCCGATAGTCAACTATGAATCAGGACAACTAGCTTCCCTGTTTATCCTGTATATAGCTTGTTGGTGTACATATGCTTGTTTGTTTAAGGTCTCCTCCAATAGATTGTGAGTTCCTCTAGAGCAGGACCTGTCTTTTTGTCTTTCTTTGTGTCTCCAGAATTTAGCAGTGTTTGGTTTAATAGAAGTCATTTAATAAATGCTTATTAACAAAAAAATTTAAATGAATTATTATTAACTAACCAGAGTCAATGAGACCTGATTTTGAATGCAGTCTCATCTCTAAAATGAACCAATCCTGCCTCACTTTCCTCCTCTTTAAAATAGAATGATGTCAGCATCTACTTCACTAGGTTTCTATGAGAAGCAGATGAAAAGACATAATAAAAAAAGTGCTTTGTAAAACTTAAAACTCTAAACATATGTTAGTTGTGGGTCTTGTTATAACACACTGACCTACATAATTCTCTCTATATGATAGGAACTTAATAAATGTGTATTTAAGTTGAATTCATTGTACAGTAATCTTTCCTGTGATTGACTCACAATTACTCGAGGTCAGGAGTCAGTAACTTCTAAATGAAAAAGAGCAATTTAGGGATAATATTCATCAAATCTCAGCTAAAGATAACTTAACTTTGAGGAAAAAGGGAGAGTGGAGGGAAGAGGAAGAAAGCATTTGACCATATCACTTTCCCCACTTCCCAGGATAGTTTACATTTTCTACTAATATCTTTTCAATGTCAAGAGAACTACAAGAAATATTCCTGTTGCAAACTTTTGGGGTAGATGTAATTGAGTCATACATAATTGTGAAAATGGATGAGTTGTGATTTGTATCTTTGAAGGGGATACCCTCATTTATGAGACCAAAGAGACCTGAAATAGTAGATTATACACAAGGCTTACCACCATTAAGTGGTACATACCAAGTATTTATTAAATATTTCTTGCAATATACTAAATTGAATGAATCTTGACCTTTGCAAGAATCCTCCATTTCTGATTCTTTCAAAAAATCAGCTTTTTTGGTTACTCAGTGTTCTCTTACATAAGAAATTACATGACAAATTCCAGGAAAACTTTTTTCTCTGCAGATAAATTTATTTGCTATCTTAGTCAGAAAATGAAAATTATTTAAAACAACAATTTTTTCTTTGTTCTAATTCCTAGTTGTGATTCCCTTTCCTTTGCCCTTTGCCCCGCTATTCCTAATGCAGACTATTTTCAGGTTTAAGACTGATTGATGCCCTCTTAGCGGTGGGAACTAAAAGGTTTATATCTAGGAAATCTAAGTCAAGAGGAATCATAATTTCCTGGAGAACTAGTTAAGATGCTTACCTAGGAAGATGAATCATGAAACTGAAACACCAAAAGTCTTCTATTATATATAAAGGAAAATTCAGTTCCAATGATCAAACCAGATATAATATGAGCAAAAGTTTGAAGCTCATTAGAATTATTAAATACTAAGGCAGCCAAAAGAGAATAACACTTGACAGAGTTCTCTTAGATTTCCAAATTAAATTATTTTTTGTGTACTCACTTCACATTTATGCCAGAACACTCTTGATTATCTTCTTCCACAAACTCAAACTGTAGTCCCTTTTCTCTCTTATATTCATTCCTGCCCTCATTGTTTTCCATGATAAAAAGATCAAACATTTAAAATTGGAAGGAAATGAAAATATATCACATCGAACTTCTCGTTTTAAATGTAAAAAGACAGAAGCTTACAAAGATTGAATACCATGCCTATTCTGACCCGAGACCTTCTGATTTTAAACCCAAAGTCTTATACTGGGTCCCAATGAGTAATGGCCAGTTCTAAATGGGCAGTGAATAGCAACAATATAAACAGGAACATTCAAGTAATTATTTCACCTTAGAAATTTTACAGCATCTTCTAGATACCATAGAACCTATGTTTACACAGTCTGTGTTCTGTATTTATCTTCTTTTGTTTCATTTTGTATTGACTAATTTGGCAGATAACCTCAAATTCTTTTTTTTGACATGTATGGGATATAAAGAGACAATGCTAATAATATTGTTGTTCTTCAGTTGTTAAACTTTTCATGTTTGGAGTATTCTTGGCAAAGATGCTAGAGTGCTTTGCCATTTCCTTTTCCAGCTAATTTTACAGATGAGGAAACTGATTATAATACTAACATTTACATAGGTTTTTAAAGTTTTTCAAAGAACTTGATAAATATTCTCTCATTTTACTCTTGGTACATTATTATCCTAATTTTATATTTGAAGGAACTAAGGCAGATAAAGGTTAAGTGACTTGCTCAGGTTTATAGGTGACTTAGAAAAGATTAGAACTCTCTTTTTTTCCTGACTCCAAGGTTAATGTTCTGTCTACTGTACCACCCAACTGCAAAAGAGTGGCAGGGTAGAGAAAAAAATTCCTGTGTTCTGTCTCTCATATGAACTGGTTGTTTGATCTTGGTCAAGTCCATTTAAGCACTTCTGAGCAACTCACTAGATTATAAGTTTTTGAAATATTTCTGAATTCCTACCATCTCAAGTCTACTAAAAAAAAAGTCAAAAAACCAACAAAAGGGGACCAAAATGAGATACCTTAATAACAACAGTTAACCAGAAGTTTTGTGCTGAACTCTCTGGTTATTATCCAAGTTGAAAATAACATATGCAAATCACAAACTATCTATTAGAAGTAGAATGGTTGCCAAAACCCAAGAGGAGATGAAAAGAGCCTCATCAAGAATTCTCAGTTTCAATGAAATCCGATTTGGGTCAAAGCACAAGAAATTTTTACACTATGGGGAACTTCCTAAAAATCTCTCTAGCAAATACGTGACAGTGTCCAAGGGACATGAAGATTAAGTGACACGACAAGGATCACATAGTTGCATTCAGTCACATGTCTTCTAACACTCTATCCACTAGGCATGTGTATGCATGTGCATGTGTACATACACATGCATATATATGTATGTATATATTAATTAAGTTGTTAGAATGCATAATTTTATATGTATGTATTTCTTACATATACATGAGAAAATGAGGAGTTCTGCTTCTTTAATAAAGACCTTCTATGTTCAATGATGAGAACCACATTTAATTTGTCATATTTTCTTCTTTGTGCTCTTTGTAAATTTGCTCCAGTTATGTTTAAATGGAAGGACTTGATTCCAAAGATGAAGGTTCTTGTTAATGAAGCATTATTGTTTGTAGCATAAAATTATATAAAATTAACACAATTAATATCTCAACAACTAAAAGCTTTGCTACTTATATTTTTCAATGATGAGTCTAAATGCAATTTTGCCTTTCAGTAATGAATTTGTGATATGGAGGATAAAGAAAAACTTTTCTAAATCATTCCATTATTTTTGAACACAACTCTACAGTAATTACTGAGATTTTTGCTAAGTAAATTTAAAAAATCTTACACTTAATAATTCTGAAACCAAATAGAAAAAGAAAAAAGACAACTTCTAATTATGAAAATAAATTCCTATATGCTTAATGTGTAACCCAATATGCTCTAAAACAAAACACTCAATCACTTCAAAGAACTTTATATTCAAGGGTCATTGAACATCTTAATATTCCTAGTGTACCAAAATCCCTGAGAAGCTTTGACAAATAGCATTATACCATTTATTCACAAGGAAATGTTAAGTTTTGTATCACTAGAAGTCATTTTTATCAAGACTATATACTGGCATTGTGTTAGTTATGAGACCACAAACTCAGTCAACAAGTTCTTATTAAATATATCTGCTACGTGTCAGACAATGCAGAACAAAATTTTAAAAGTCCCTGTACTCAAGGAGGTTGCAATCCAATGGTGAAGATAGCATACAACCTATTCAGGAATATATAAAACATATGAGAATACAATTCTAGGGTAAGTTTGGAGGACAAAGTGTGAGTAACAAAAGGCTCCAGGAAAGACCTCTCCCGGAAAGTAGAGCTTATTCTGAAAGCTGAAGGAAACAAGGGTCCCAAAAATCAGAGATCTTCCTAATGGCATTCTGGGCACAGTGATACTTAATGCAAAGAGTTATGTAAGAAACAGAGAGTTTAGAGGAAGATCACTTCTGCCTGTTTGCCAGTGTCTACCAGGAGCAGGGTGAGTTTCCAATTAGAATCAAGCCAAAGGCCTTTCTTTATACCAGCTCTGGAGTTGATTTGCCAATGATAATTCAATGACCAGTGTGAGGAGACACAGTGGCCTGTGGGGTTGAACTTACTCCTCTTCTCCATTGATCCAAGCCTAGAGGATTCCATGAAACAGTTTAAGAAAAAAAAGTCACTACTATTATGGTTGATGACTCTACTTTAATTTTTGTATCCCCAACAACAAGCACATAGGATGTCCTGTAAAAATGCCTATTGATTGGTTGTCCCAAAGAAATTTACTCTGGCTGTGTTGCTAGGCTGCCAGAGGGCATCATAAGAGCCTTGACACTAAAGAGGGAACACATTCATAGGGCTACAGGGATAGAAAACACAAACGTCATCTACTTGCCAGAGTCAACCTTGTAAGTTCCCTGAGCCAACTTAGCTAAGTTTTTGCAAACATGAGCTCTTTGTGAGTTCAATGTTCCAAGTGAAGCTTCTCTGAAGACTCTTACAGTTCTCACTAAAATGAATCTAGGGTATAAGGAGAATCTCCCCAGAGGTGCTCATTATAATTAAGAATGATCATAAAACTTTCCAATAAAACTCTTACTCTGGGCTACCCATTAGGTCCATGACTAGAATGACATCAGTCTTTCTTCCAAGTTTAAATGTTTCTATTTACTCCAGTGCAGTGAATATTAAACTGTGTTCTCTGGGACCCTTGGGTTCTATAGGAAATTTGCAGAAATAAGCAAAAATTATTTGGCAATGGCATATGATTTGTTAGTAACAGATAACCTTCTTTTGGAAGGGAGGGGAAAGAAATTTTAAAATCTCTTTACTCCGTATTTCATGTATTATAGGAAAAGGAATTAAGGGTTAAATCAACCTGACTTCTTTGGGGAAATGGGTCTTTCAATCAAATGTATTATCATTACCTACCATCAAATGGCCCAGTAAAGTTGGGGTTCAGAAAAACTCAGTGGAACTCAACACAGTCAAAGCTTACTTATCACTCCAGTTCATGTAGAAGAATACATTTTACTTGATATTTCCATGGAATCCTTTCCTGATTCCCCAGTTAGTAGTGTCCTGCCTCTCCAAACTGCCTCATATTTATATTTTGTGTGTGTGTGTGTGTGTGTGTGTGTGTGTGTGTGTGTGTGTATATATATGTGTGTGTGTATGTGTGTATGTATATATGTATACATATATCTAAAGTAATAATAAACAAATAATGCCTTAAAGTTTGCAAAGAACTTTTTTATATTTAATGCAGTTGCTACTCATTCACAGTATTTATGTTCTATAAAATCCTTGTGCACACTGAATTAGCAAATGCTGAGCCATTCGTTCCCAGAGGAAATACAGGATTAGGGTTAGGTTGCTGAGAGCCTCTGTTCACAATATTTACTTTAGTACTTTCTGGAGAATCTTCACAGATTGATGAATTTCCTCTTCCTTTTTCTGGGTGTACCATTTTGTTGATTCCTTGAACTCATGGCCAACAGCACTATAACTCATGCCTGAACAAATTTTATCTAACACATGCATTTTCTAATACTTCATTCCTATTTTAGGGGGACATTTTAAACAGTAAAATTACCAAAAAAAAGTCACAAAAGTTAAAAAAAAGACATTAAATAACTGTGAAAAGAACATTTGTTTACAGTACAAGAACTAAAATAAGAAGGTATTTTGTTTAAACTCAGCTGGAATCTTGTGAGTTGGGCAACTCAAATTTTTCAAAAAGCACCACAAGTATTAATCTGGAAGTTATAAATAAATTTTAGAGAATGTATAAATCTATAAATAGTGAAGACTGACTGTATAGATGTAATATATATATATATATATATATATATATATATAGAGAGAGAGAGAGAGAGAGAGAGAGAGAGAGAGAGAGAGAGTATGTATATATCCTATTCTTATTCTTGTTCAGTAATTTCAGTCTTGTCCAACTCTTTTTTGACCCCATATGGAATTTTCCTGGTACAGATACTGGAATGTTTTGCCATATTTGTTTGCAGTTCATCTTAGAGATGAAGAAACTGAGGCAAACAGGGTTAAATGATTTGCACAGGGTCACCCAGGGTATAAGTATCAGAGGTTAGAATTGAACTCAAGTCTTCTTGACCCCAAATCTGCTGCTTCATTGATTGAGCTCTCTAGCTGGTTCTATACAATACAAATATATGGGTATAAACATAATGTTTATACTCATGACAACTCTGTGAAGTAGGAGTTAATATCATTTCCATTTTTCAAATGGGGAAACTGATAAACTGTTGTCATGGGAGATTAAACAATATGTTGACTGTCATATAGCCAGTTAAGTGTCTGAGAAAGGGTTCATGCTCAGGTTTTCCTAATTCTGAGGTCAGCATTTTATCTGCCACACCACCAAAATTTTAATAATCAACATAAAATTTCAGCATATATGTGTTTTCTTTCCCAAAAGACTATATGTTTCTCTTTTTTTTTTTTGGTTTTTGCAAGGCAATGGGCTTAAGTGACTTGCCCAAGGTCAAAAAGCTAGGCAATTATTAAGTGTCTGAGACAAGATTTGAACTCAATATTCCTGACTCCAGGACTGGTGCTCTATTCACTGTACCACCTAGCCACACTACATATTTCTTGAGAACAAGATTGGTTCACTTATTTTTTAACTGACCATAGACAGCTACAAATACTGAACCTGGAATCAGAAATAATTGACTACAAATATAGCATCAGATGTTTCTAGCTGTGTGATTTGAAGAAACCATTTAACCATTACCAATCTTGCCTTCTTCATCTTTAATGGTGGGGGTGGGGTTGATAAAAGAACCTATCTCCCAGGGTCATAATAAGGAGAAAATATAAAGTTCATATTTTCCAAATATTGTATTCAATAACAAAATTGTTGTTTATACACACAGGAACCTAGCAAGAAAGCATATGGCTCAGGAATATTTATCTTCTTAGTCCATGTTCCCCATTTAAAACTGCAAGTTTTAATGTCCTTGTTCTATTCAGGAGTACATATATACACACACACACACAGACACAGACACCAACTGCTTTTGTACTCATTGCTTGGCTTTGATCTTTACTCATCCCTCTTCAGATAGAATAATCATATTTTCTTTTCTAGTCAAAAACATTTATAAACTCTTCCAATTTGTAATTATTCTGTAAAGGATATTTAGATGGTACTACTCATTTAATGCAAATAGTAGTTTTCTTTAAGTCTAAGAATTGCAGAGTTCCTCACTTTTTATCTCAAGGTTACAGAACAGCCTAGTCAATTTATTAACTCAGAAGAATTCGTTGTTCTACAATCAGAACAGAGTTCCCAGCAACACATTTCAGGTTGACTAATCAAGGCGAACAAATCTAGCCACCATACCAATATAGAAAACAAATGCAAAATACCCTTGATTTTAATTCTTGAGCCAAAGATGGCAATAGAGAGCAGTGATTCACTGCTCTCCAAATCTAGGTGGTGCTGAAAGGGCAACAGCAATTACTGAAGCTCTCAGTCAATAAAATCAATTCTCTTTTCCATCAATCAGAAATCATTCAGTAGAAGTTTTCTATCAGTTGACTGCTTCTTAAAAAAAAAATTCTCAAAGTTTTGCCTCCCTCCTGTCTCTCAATTCTTCTGCTCTGCTTCTTATATAGAGTTCTTCTATTAAGTTGCTATCACTTCAATGGCTTAAATGAAAGCTTCCGTATCCTTAGTGATTTGTCTTTCACTTAAAAATACATAACTCACCAGATTTTCCTATATGGTCTCTTTTAAATCATACTTCATTCTCCAAGTTTTCCAAGATTTCTTTTGTTTTTTCAATTCTATCTTCTTTAATCATAAAATGTATAAGTAAATAAACTAATGATACCACCATTCCCTAAAGCTTCAAAGTCTTCAATGCAGTTTAATGATACTTTTAGTGTCCCTGAAGCTGGATTTTTCACTTACACTTTTATATGTCATTTATAAATATAATTTTTCATAATGCTTACTTAAAACATTAAACCATTTACAAGCAAGTAATGTATCATTATATCATTCACAATGTGATTTAGTTTTCAAATATAGAATAATATAAATATAATATCACAATTAACATTCTTCCCAAAGCTATTTAAAGTTCATCTGAAAGCAATTTTTATTATAAACAAAATTTGTTTCCAAATTATTTTAGGTATCAAAAAAATGTTCATATACATCAGTGAGAATTTCTTACATCCTTTAATAATTAATATAACTCTTTATTTTAACCAAAAATACAATATATTCTCATCATTCATGGTAGTTATGTTTTTTAAAGTTGCTTCAAATACTAAATTAACAAATGAGTCAGTGCTCATAAGGGAAATTACAAGGATAGATTCATGTGATCCTCTGGTAACATTTATTTTAGCCCTTTTTAGAGCAGCCTCATATAAAGATTTCCTCTTCCCTTTTCAGGATGTGCTATATTTTTGATTCATTACCAATGAACTCATGAGGAATAGCATTATAATTCTTGCCTGAACAAAGTTTATCTAAAATATGCATTTTTTCCTATAAGGCACATCACAGACTTCCTGAAATTAAACACACTAAAAAACACTTCAGCACTGAGCTTGGAAGTCATTTTAAACAGTAAAATCATCAACAAAAGCAGAAAAATGCAAAAATATGTGCTTTTAGACACAAAAAGAACATTTGTTTACAAAATGAGAATTGAAATAAGAATGCGTTGCTTAAGAGAGTTGCCTTGTTCAATGTCAACTGTTACCATTTGCATCAGGCAAATCAAAGTTTTACCATTATGGACTTGTACTCAAATGATGAGAAAGGGAACCAAATATTTGTTTTGAGTTAAATAAATTTTAGTTAATAGTGGAACTTAAAAATATGATATAATTAAATAATAAGGTTCAACTGTACTTTTTCTGCCCTTTTCATCCCTGACCTGCTCCATTTAAAAAGGATCTTAGAAGGACAGAGTGCCTTATAATACATTATAAAAGGGAAAAAAAACCTTACTTGACTTTACTTTTCTATCTTATATTTCATGTCTCTTTTAAAGTCAAATCATAGAAGATTCTGTCTACTCTTACCTGTCTTTTAATCCACTTCTGATTTCTTTGCAACTTCATTATTCACCTGAAATTGTTCTTTCTGAAGTTATGAATGACTTATAATTTCTAAGTGCTATGACTTTTTCTCTATGATCATCCCTCTTGACCTCTCTGAAATTTCTAGTACTTTTGCTTGCCCACCTTCTCCTGGGTACTCTCTCCTCTCTTGGATTACATGACATTGATCTCTCTAGGTTTTCTCCTATTTACCAAAGGTACCTTCTCAGGCCCCTTTGCTATATCATCATCATCTATATTTTGACCCTGATTGTGGGTATATCCCAATGATTTCTTCTGGACCATTTTAACTTTTCTCTCTACAATGACTCAATGACTTTTATCTCTTCCAATGGATTTAATTATCTTCTTCACTTAGATGATCTATATTATCCAGTCCCATATCATCTTACCAGATATTTCAGATTTGTCATTGCATAGGCATATCAAAATCAAGTGTACAAAAAAATTATTCAGTAATCAACCCTTTATGAAAACATCTTCCAAACTTCCTTCATTTTATCAAGAGCATTAACCCCATTGTTGTAGTCAACTAAGTTCACAATATCAGATTACTCTTACCTTTTCACTCTGTTTCACCCAATCAATTGTGAAATATTGTTATTTATAAATACCTAATGTTTATTGTATTTCCCCCCTTGTTCTTTGTCTAATTTTTGTCCCTAATTTAGGTCCTTATTACCTCATGCCTAGATGGCCATAATAAATTCCTTATTTGCCTCTTTGTCTGGATTGTTCCTCTTTTGAATCTATCTATCTATCTGACCACTAACAAAATAATTTTTTTCCTAAATCACAGGTCTGACAATGTCATCCAATAAATCATAAATTTCCATGGTTCTCCATTGAGAACTCCTATGTAGAGCAAATGAAACCCTTCAAAACTTGGTTCCAATTTATCTGTCCAACTTAATTAACACCACTTCTCTTCACACCCTTTTCAGTTCAAACAAATTAGTTTTGCTGTACCTCATTTGCAGCACTCCATCTTTTAATCCCTATGCCATTTCACATGGGTAGCTCTATAACAATCATTTCTTAAAGTCCTTAGTTTCTTAGTCAAAACTCTATTTTTATATGAAATTTTTCCTAATTCCCCTTTATATGTTAGCACCTCCCACTCTTATCTTCATCATATATATATATATATATATATATGTTGTATACAGTCTCATATATACATATTATTTACCTTATAGAATTCATGCTACCTGAAGGCCAGGACTGTTTCATTGATGAATTTATGTCTCTAGTCTCTAATACAGTGTATTCTAATGAAATCATACAGGTCCAAATCATACTCCACAATTAAAAATTAAGACAGATAGATATAGACAATCCATACTTATGATTTCATTAATATTCAGTTCTCTGTCTTTGGAAAGTCCTTCCATTGATACAAAGTGTCACATTCCTTTCAACCCACCAGTTTTCTGGAATACTTAGAGATTAAATAAATGGATAATGGTCACATAACCAGTATGTTATGAAGCAGGACTGAATCACAGATCTTATTGATTTCAAAACTAATCCCCTATTTCCTAGGTAAAACTGCCTCTCCTAAAGATACAGATATGTAATTCCATCAATGTAAGATCAATGAATTTAGAAATGAACCTAATTGAACAAAACTAATCTATGAACCCTATGTAGTATGAATCACAAAAGCTCCATGAATGAATGAAAATTACATAAGATTTAACAGAAAATGTGGATTTGTCATTTCCATATTTCCTAGCTGTTTGACTTTGATATATCATTTAAATTTTTTGAGTTACAATTCATTCATCTATAAAATGGGTATAATACTATTTCTAGTACTGAGCTCCAAAGACTGTTATAAAGGATATGTTATAGATATGAGTTTTTTTATTATCATCATATGGATTCTTTTTGCAAAGTAATAAAAAACGGCACATTCTTGATTGTTAATTTACTCAGTACAGTTATTTTCATTTTTAAATTGAAATCTACTTTCAGTGTTTTCTTGTCCATCATTGTCATGAAAAAGACTGGGTTAGTTGGCTTGCTCTAATTTTTTTCTCAGAAAAAACATGAGATTTTATCCAATTTCACTCACAGTTTTAGCTGCATGTTGCATTGATAGTCACCTGCAGCATGAAATAATATATATCTTCCTGAACTTGTTTATTCTTAGATGACCATCATATTCCTATTAAAGGTTAAGAACTCCAGAAGAAATGATAGGAATGTCAGCAAAAATAAAAGTCATTATACATGGAAGAGATTAACTAAGCTTTGGACTAATGATCAGCATTCTCTTTAGATCTGAAAACACAAATTGCCTCCCTGGTTGCCAGTAGAAACCAAGGCATGAGGAAGGGAGGGAAAAAGATACAGAATAATGGAAGGGTGAAGAGGAAAAAGGAAATTACCTTATTCTAAGAACAGTGAAAATAGGGATTAAAAGCCTTATCATTTATCTAAGACCATCCAGATAAATATAGAACTGCAGTTAGAAACTGGATACCAAGACCTTTCAGGCCCTTTTTTGTTCTATTACACAGATTTTTAGCAGGTAGAGAAAAGGAATAGAAACATAGAAGGAGGTCATGAAAAGAGACTGAAAATAATAGAAATGGTTAATTTTTTAAAACAATAAATACAGCAAGGTGATTTGAATGATGGCCAACAATTTCTTCAAGTGTCAGTCAGGAGCCCATATTCCATAGGTCACCTGCCTCTGCCTTAGGGGAATTTATTTTTTGAGCATTCACCTTAGCATTTATTTTTCTCTTACTTCAAATAATGATAATAACAACTAAGATTTATATAGCATTTTAATGTTTACAAAGTGGTTGGCAAATATTTTATTCTTACAACTCTGTGAGATATGTACTATCGTTATTCCTACTTTAGAATTGAAGAAATTGAAGCTGGCAACAATGCTGGCCCAGAGTCACACAACTAATCAAATAGTACCAAAATATTCGTCATTGGAGTGTTACTGATCAAAGCTCTAAAAGTGTCCATTTTTCTAGCCTTTACTCTAAAATAGCAACTTGAATCATAATTTTTTTGCCATAAAATAGAAAACAGCTTTAGGTATTTTTCAGGGAAGAGAAATGGGGAAAAAAACTAAATCTCTGCAGCAAAAAAGATTTAGATTGGATATTCAGGAAAACATACTTAACCAAAGCATTCTGAAGATCTAGGACATATTGCTGAGAATCTGTTAGATTGCCTTTACTTCAACCTTTTAGATGAGGTGGTAATGTTTTGTTTTGTTTTGTTTTCTGGAGGGCTTTGAAAACTTTTTTCAAAAATCCTACTTGTCTCACAAAAACTACATTGAATGAGTGAAGAAGAAAACTGAAGACTTCTTTTCCTCCTTCTCTTCCTTCCTGCCATCTTCTTCCTGCTTCTTTCTTCTTCCTCCTCACAGTTGGTCTTCTGAACGCACCAAGACTAGAAGTGAAGGAGCTACTAGCTAGATTATCTCACTGTTGAGCAACTTGGGAACACTGAGCTGCTCTGTTTCTGACCTAGGATGGTTCATCCTTCCTTAGGAAGGTTAGCGGTCCTTTGTCCTACTCTCCCAATCCCAGGAGTTCACCAGATGGTTGGTGAATTTGGTAAGATTATTAACTGACTCCTTCAGCTAGAACTCCCAAATGCAAATGATTCACCAATCTCATCCTCCTAAGCAGAAATCACTCTTGGGTGACCATCCTGACTGAGTCATTTTTTCTAAAAGAGCAACTATAAAAAACAAACAAACAAAAAACCCTGTCACCATGCCATCTTATTTGTTCTATTTGTTCTCTTCCTATTTTTTTAAAAATGCCTCCTTCACTTCTTTAAAATTCCTAGTCCTTTACAATCAGAATGAAAAGACCCTGTTAAAATATGAATATGCAATCTACTTAAAACATTAAACCGTTAATATCTTATCCATATTTGTTGGTATATATCTACAAACATAAATATTTTACTCAGTCTCATAAATGTTCTATTAAAAAGCCTATCATTACTGTCCTCTAAAACATGACCAGAAATGCTATATATTTTTGCTACTTGTACTTGGACACTTCTTATAAACCATTTTTCCATGAAAATATGGATTAAGAGGAAAGGTAAGTCCCATATTTGCTATGGCCTTAATATTAGTTCCTTCCCTCTGAGATAACATCAACAATATATAGATATAAATTGCTAGATTAGATAGATTAGATTAGATATAGTTATATAGATATATCTTTTATGTGCAGAGCTCTTTGCATCTTATCTCCATGAGATTATGAGATCTTCAAGGGCAAGTGCTTTTTACCTTTCTTCATATGCCCAAATTTAGCACTGGCTAAATAATGACTGGCACATAGTGCCTATAAAATCCTTGTTGATTGATGAACTGAATGACCAAGAGAAAAAAAGGAATATCTGCCTATGGCAAAAGCTCAATTTTTCTTTAGAAACTCTCTTGAAAGCCAAATGAAAAATAATAGTTTCCATTAAACCAACTCAAGCATTTTTTAAACCTCAAATTAAAATGTGATATGAGGCAGAGGCACAAGAAACAAGAGAATATTGTAACTAGAATGCTAGACTTGGAAAGGACTGAGTCTCAATGATTCATCAAACCCTTACTAGATATGTAGCTCCAGGAAAGTCATCTGAAATCCCTTAGACTCAGTTCTATCCATATAAAAGAGGATAAACTAGTGCCTATCTCTAAGTACTGTTCTTAGGATTAAATGTATGAGACAAGATTATTTAAAAACTTTAAAGCAGTATCTATGTGTGCATATATATATATATATATATATATGCATATTATATAAGATTATATAAGATAATATGATTGATATTATTTAAAGAAAAAGAAAACAAAGACTTGGATTCCAGATCTGGGTATACTATTGACACCTCTGCTATTAATGATAGACATAACAGATATCTCATAGAGTTATTGGGAATATTATATGAGATCATAGGATTATTGATTGAGAACTGTTTATTGATTGTGGTCCTTAAGGGAGCATATAGCCTATTGATTGGGGAATGAGTATGTAAGTTACTGTAAGTGAATGAAATGATAATTTACTGAGCTAGAAAAAATAGTGAATATTATGAATCCAGAGAAATATGGAACTGACATGAACTGATATAAAGAGAAATTAGCAGAACCAGGCACATAATACATACATATATACGGACTCTGATGTAAATGGAAAGAATAGAAATTAAATGCTACAAAATTAGAAAGACCTCAAGGAAGAAATATGAGAAAGTCTCTTTCTACAACTTCTGTACATTATGTCTGATATTTTTGATATTTTGTTTAGTTAAGCTAAACCTGTTTCTTATCTTTCCTAGATTCTCTATTATAAGGAATGGATATCTGGAAGACAGAGGAAGAGGAATACATTGTGAAAAATTCATCATTCATAAACAAATGATACCAATAAAATGTTATTTTAAAAGAGAATGAAGTACATTTAGTTCAATACACTCATTTTGTTACAGAAGAAAGAGGTTTCATGAAACAGTATGACTTATCCAAGGTCATACAGCTACAGTAAAAAGGCTGGGAATCAAACCCTTGTCCATTCTTTCCAACTCCCAAACACTTTTTCAATAAACCAATACATATGAAGAGCAATTTGAAAAGTTAAAAGCTTTTTCAAATAGAAAGTATTGCTATTTTATGGCCAGGTTAGGAAAATCCATGGTGGAGAAATGCACGGATATTCTAGATGGCTTTGCAAGGAGCCTTCCACAGCTGAGATTCATCCATATTAAATAGCAAGACAGCAGCAGAATCTGAAATAGCCTAATATTGCTGACTCGTAAACTCTTACCATGACACCAAGTAATATACTCGGTAATTTCCTCAAAAGAGTTCACAGCATCAAATCTAATTAAATTCTGAACTTTCAGGAAAGGAGAATAAAAGCAGAGGATATTACAACATGTGATTTTTTGCTTCAACTTTCAACTCTACTTTGCACTTTGTATCTGAGGCATTTTTGACCTAGACATTCACTTGGGGTTTTGCTATTCATTATTCACCTCTACTTGACTGTTTCTTTCCCCTTTCATGAATCCTTATGCAAAATTCATGCTGTCTAACTTTGTCCCAGAAAAGATATTCACCTCTGACTTTGGATGTGGTCCTCACTCTGGCAACCCCTCAAATTCTTTATTACCTTACAGAAACACAATTTTTTAGGAAGCAGATATAATTTGATATGAAGGTCCACCCTAGACTCTTTTCCTCCTCCAATCCAAGGGAAAATACATTTATGTAACTAGATACCTGAAGATCATCCACTACAAAGCAATTTTACTCATAACATTGTCCTCAGATATTACTCCAATATTAGTGGACTATTAAAAATTCTAGTTACAGGTCTATTACAATAACTAGGATACCTTAATTCTGAAGGTTCTTTAAATTTCTATCTCTATTCCAATTTCAGCAGTCACCTCTAAGCTGATGATTCCCTCTGCTTCACATTGAATTCTTTTCCCAACATCATATATATATATATATATATATATATATATATATATATATATGTATATATATATATACATAATATATATACATATCTAATTATATAAACATTATATAATTATCTCAATCTCCATGTATTCAGATTCATCTTTCCCACTCATCATACCTTCCTCATGTGTCAATGATGCCTCCTTCTCCCAAGCTTAAAAAAATAGAGTATTTTTTAAAACTGTATTATTCCTTTCCCCCCCTACCTCCAATGAATATTCATTCTCCTTCTTTTGCCATATATCCAGAATTCATTCTTTCTTTTTTCCTTGAAAGATTACTGAATAGCCCTAGGATCTGATACTTCTCCCTACATTGCAATCATATCTCGTATGTACTTTTCTTGCATCTAATCTCTCTCACGCAATTCATCTTTTTTATTTCTTTCAAATTTGATTCCCAAAAATTCTATTTTCATTACATTACTCTTATACTCAATCTTCATTGAATCCTTATTGCTTTTTTGGTACAAATCCAAGATCAAGAGCTGATCAAGTAGCCCCACCTTGTCTAGCCAACATTATCTTCTACTTCTCTTCAAAAGGACTTTCTATTCTAATCAGGCATATTATGTTTTTTGCTGTTCTCCACCTACTCTATGGTTTTATTCTCTCCTTCCCGTTTATAATGCCCTTTCCCCTTCCCTCTACTAATTTAAATCCCAAACTTTCCAATCCTACCTTCTCTGTAAAGTCCAGATATTTACAACTGAACCTCTTCTGAATTCCTGGTATCCATGAAACAAGGCAAGATACATTGTGGTTTTCATGCTACGAAGTCTTAGTGCAAAGAATCAGAAAGACCTGTTTTCAAGTGCTTCCTTTGACATGTCATGCTTGACAAGTCACTAACCCTTCTGTGCCCCAGAAAAATGTCTAAAAATAAAAGTAATAGAAAAATTGTCCATCTGACTAAACTAGGGAGTTTCCACAGCCTTGAAAGGTCCAGGCAAAAAGGGGGTTGGGGGTGGAATCAAACCTTTATTTTTATGTATATCTTTTATTATTGTCTAATGTTTTCATTAATGAAACACATTACCTTTCCACCTTGAGGGAAGTAGTCATGTACTTTTATCTCCTATATAGTGTCTATGAACCAATAATAGACCAAGATTAATTTGAAACAATTTTCTTTTTATCGTTCTCTGTATCTAGTACAGTGCTATTCATGAGACAGACTTGTACCAAATGGTTATTAAAAGAATATCATTAATTTTTTTACTGAACCAATATGTAAACCAGTTGTTTATGTATATGTGAATACAATAAAATGGAAGCTTTTTGAGGACAGAAATTGTTTTGGTTTTGTCTTTGTATCCCCAGGGCCTACCAATAGTGGAGCATAGAAAGCACTCAATTAATGCATGTAGAATGTTTAATAAATGAATCTCTTTATTCTCATCTAATTTCATATTTTCATAGTGGCATATTTTCTTCATAATAGATGTTAATGAGTCAGTTGAATGAAGAACATTGATCAAGTCAAGTGCTTACTAAGTGCTAGACACTTGGTTAATATTGGGGAAATACAGAAAGATAAAAACAACCCCTGATCTCAAGGGACTTATTTTCTAAGCAGGGAGATGACATATAAATTAATAGTTTGTGGCTAAGTCATTTTTTCAGTCATGTCTGATTCTCCATGACTGCATTTTTTTAGCAGAGGGCTTGCCATTTCCTTCCTCAGATCATTTTACAAATAACAGAGATAAACAGTAAACAACATTAAGTAACTTCCCCAGGGTCACAGAGCTAGTGAATGTCTGAGGTCAGATTTGAACTCATAAAGATGAGTATGTTTCGAAGACCAGTGCTTCATCCATTGCACTATCTGGGTGCCCTAAAATTAATACATATTACAAGATAATATATGTTTTTGTAACTGTCAGATTTTCTGACATTCACTCAGGTTTTTTTTTTTTATTTTAAGGGTAACTACATTTTAATGTTTCTGTTACCCATGTGGCTCTTTCTGAGAACAGTGCAATCTCATTTTTCTTTCATTTCTATGAACAAATTAAAAATCATTAAGATATGAAGCAGTTTTCATTTATTTTTATTACTTCATAATTTCACCCACTTACAACATTAAAATATTGCCCATAAATTTAAAATTATATGATAATAAAGATAATTTTAAAAACAGGAGTTACAAACAATTTTTCTATCAGTTCCTTTCCAAACTTCATATGAATAGTGTCAGTAGGAAGTCTGTCCAGGCTCAGGAGAATGGCTGTGATCTACTTCATGTGGGAAATACAGTGAAATGAATATGATCATAGAGGCTATCTTTAACAAGACAGGGATGGAGTTTGCTTTTCAAAACTGAAAATCCCTATGTGCTTGAAGAGTCCCCAGATCCATCACAGTGGGAAAGCAGCATTCACTGATTAGCCACTTTTTTTAGTTCCAAATGTGCTTTTCCCTAGGGTCTTCCTCAAGATTGAATAATGAATATATATCAGCATGGCCTCTATTCAGACCCAGGGCTAAATCATGATGGAAAGATATGCAAGAGGTTGAAGATAAGGGTGAGAATACCTCTCAATCAAATTCCTCAGATCAAAAGGACTGGGGTCTGACTTAGCCTTTTTGTGGGCTTAGACAAACCTAGACCTTTACCTCCCCAAAGGAAAGATGAGCTATTTTCATAATGAGTGCATGGAAGAGTCTTCAAATGTAAATGAGATGGCAGTGAGTGAGTGTGTGCATATATGAACACATACAATATATGTATATAAGCATATATATGTGCTTGATATACATACATATGCATATATGCATATGGATTACATGTAGATATATATAGTTATACATGCATGCTCATTTTATTTGTGTCCCCAAAGTAGCAAAATACAGGATATTATGCTGTTGTAACTAAAAGAAAAAAAATCTAAATATGGTAAGTATTCATATAATTATTTTTAAACTTTCTATTACTCATCACCTCAAAATACATTAGACCTTCAACTCATATCTAGCTCAAAGAAACGAGTTACTCTTCTTATTGAAAGGAAGCCAAGAATAAAAAGATTCATTTCTTCAATGATCCTTAATGTTGCAGATCTAGATAACTCAATATCTCATCATTGTACATGGCAAAAAATAATGTTCCATGAAGAGTCATTGCTCTAGAGTCAAGTTCAGGTCCTTTGACACATACTCAGTATAATGTAGCATGCCACAAGTATACATTGGTTCCCATATTCTGTCTCACAAATCTGACATTTTAAAAATTCTTCCCCTTTGAGTCATTCCTTCTGGTTAAAGTGTTATCCCCAGAAGAACTTAGCTAAAATTCAAATAGCCCCTTGGGAAAAAAAAAAAGAAGAAATGGTCTTGAGAGAAAAGTTCATGTATAAATAAATACCTTTCACTTTTTTCAAATTTTCTCTACTCTTCTAAGAATGTAAAAAGCAGAATCTGGAGGATTTCAAAGTATCCTAAGTTAGAATGAGAGGTTATCTCAGAGTTGATCCAGTCTATCTCATTTAGCAGATAAGAAAACTGAGATCCAGAAAAGTTATGACTCCAATAAATTCACCTAAATAGTAAGTGGAATAACTTGGATTTGAACCTACATCTCAACTCTAAATGCACAATTCTTTTCAGCATACCATCCTGCTTTATATATTTCTAAATTACTCATTCCTACAAGACAAGTTTTGATAGATCAAAAAAAGGAAGCCCAGAAGGAGGAAAGCTATTAATCATTAAGGCAAAATGTAGGCAAAATTGTACAGTGGAACACTGGAAATCTGAACAGATGAACAGATATCAGGACTTTTTCACTGGAGAATAGAAAAGAAAGGAGAGAGAGAGAGAGAGAGAGAGAGAGAGAGAGAGAGAGAGAGAGAGAGAGAGAGAGAGAGAGAGAGAGGAAGGAAGGAAGGAAGGAAGGAAGGAAGGAAGAGCACCAGCCCTGGAGTCAGGAGTACCTGAGTTCAAATCCTGTCTCAGTCACTTAATAATTACCTAGCTGTGTGGCCTTGGGCAAGCCACTTAACCCCATTTGCCTTGCAAAAAACCTAAAACAAATTTAAAAATCAAAAAAAAAAAGTTAATGGAGAGGGTTGAAATGAGAATTTAATTTATTCCTTACAGGTTTATCACAGGCTGAGATTCAATGTCAATATTTTTGCTTTGTATGGTGCTGCTTATTGTTAGTTTTATCCAATGCATTTTCATAATTAAATACCCTTGGAATATGTCATGAACCTGGTGTAAAATAGTATTACTACTTTCCACAGATAATGGCAATAGCAATGGATTTTGTCTCAGCAGGAAGGAAGCATGAATACATTTTATAAAATCTTGGTGATTTATTTAACCTTAGCTAAGAAAATGATATAAGTAATTCCTAGAAATTATATCCCAAAGGATATGTTTCCTTTATAGAAGGAGATCCTTTCTTTTACTGACTTGGCTGTGATTAATCAACAGTATGTATAACTGTTAACTAGAATGCTGATGTTGTCAACAGTAGTCATGAACAGATGCTCAAGCATGGCCTATAGCTCTTTCAAAATCAGGATGTTAACCATGATTCTAAATTTAGCAAATAAAGCCTGCATTCAGACCTATTTTCTTTGGTAGTTCCTTTTCCTTCTTCTATACCTTAAATGTTGGTGTATCTTAGGATTCTGTCTTTGGCTCCATTCTCATTTCATTTATGAAATTAATGATAATGATAATACCACGAACAATAATATTTATATGGTGTTTTAAGTTTTGGAAAGTGCTATGATTTCTCACTTGATCCTCCCACTAATTTTGTGGAAAATATTATTATGTTGGGTTTAAGCTAGTAATTTATTTTCTATTTTGTAGATGAGAGAAATTAGACCAAGAGGGGTTAAGTGATACTTTCTCCCTTTAGGACTTCATTTGTTCCAGTGGCTTCAATTATTACCATTCAGATGACTCCCAAAATGCATTTCTATCAGCACACAAAATTTCTCCTGTGGGTTTTTGTATTGTTAATTTTTGAATATGCCCATTTAAATGTTCTGCCTGCTCTCTACACTCAATATGTCCAAAATGAAATTTACTTCCTTCCCATCAATTCTGCCCCCTAAATTTCCATATATAAATGTAGTATGTGTGTGTGTGTGTCATTTCTGTGTTACACCTAAGCTTAAAACCATGATATTATCTTTAACTCTTCCTTCTCACTCCCAGTTCAATCTACAGTTACCACATTCTACTAATTGCTTCCTAACTGGTTCAGCTTATCCCTTTTCCAACTCATCCTTCATACCACAGGCTGTGTCATTTTCTTAATAAACCACCAAGATTATATTGTCATTTAATTCAAAAGTCTCACCTTCTTCCCTTATTCCACACTAAAAAATCAGAGAATGGTAATGGGAGTAAAAGGTAATTGATTAAAATGTCAGAAGAATAATGTTGACTTGATTACTATTGGAGAAAAAATGAGATTTGTCATCTCCTTTTTTTCCAAATTGGGCAAATAAAGAGAAATTTTAAACAGAGTTTAGGGACAGAAGGATGGATTGTTTGTTCTAGAAAAAAGTAAAGTTTGGGGAACATGTGGTATGGGGTAGAGGTATCCAAGAAAATTGAAATATTGTCAGAAGATGGAACTACCAAGCTATTGACCCTTCCATCTAATACTATATCAGTATTAATGTATCAATGGAGAAGACAATATGAAAATGTAAATATATGGAAAATACATTCAAAATTTATAAAAGTTAACTGAGGTGGGGGGAGCCAGAGAAGGAGAAAACATTCCACATATGAGATGGTTCTTGAACTGTGTTTTGAAGGAAACAAGAAATTCCAAGAGGTGATGTCTTTGGTGTATGTGCACATACACATATATACATACAAATACACATACATACACATATATATGCACACATGTGCACATGTTTTGAATCTCCCTAAGAAGAATGCTCTTTGAAGGCACTTTGTTTTGCTATCACTGTGCCTAAAACTGTACTTTGCACATACTAGGTACTGAAGAAATATTCTTAAATTCCAAACAAATTCAGTTAAAAGTTTATGTACTGAGACAACAATTCTTCTAAGAGTAAGTGTTAGAAGAAGCATTCCATTCCTCTTTCCTGGCAAAATTTCCATTTTCTTCAGTTCACTACATACTTGTAGAGTAAGAGTTGACAAGTGAATTTTCTTGGATTGACTTAAAGTTAGGGCTGACTGAGAGTTTATCAAAAGCAGTATGAATATCTGTTAGCAAAATGAGATATTTAAATTAAAATAGGTTTTTCATTGAACATTTCTTTCTCTGCAAAACACCTGTGACAGCTATCTCTGGATGTCTGTATACTATACATCATCCCTACACAAATTGCACATGTGTTGAAACAAATCTACAGAAAAACAAGGATACAACACAACTTTTTGTGCATTTTCAGTTTTAAACTGACTCAACTGCTACAAGAAGAAAGATTTCCATGGGTTTATTTTAGAACATTATCTTTCAGAAAAGAATGTATATTCCTGAAACAATCAGAAATCAGCCTTTCCTCTGAGAATGCCTCAGTCTTCCATGAACTTCACTCAGTTTAGAGGTGTAAGGTAGAGAGCTCAGAGATGGAAATTGTTATCGAAAAGAAAGCTAAATTGCATTTTGGCATCAGCAGATTCAATCTATATCTTTTTCTTTTTTTCAGTTGCTTTTATTCATGTGGTCTTTACAACTTCACTCAAAATATGTTACCCAGTCACCAGTTCCACAAACAGGACTTTTCAAAGCTTTACAACTGCACTGTGGAAGCTTTTCTGAAAATTCAATACAGTGATAAGGAGATATATCCTTTGGGTAAAACTCTATTAGCAAGTGATGGTGCCAGAGGGTGAAGTGGAATGAGGGTTTTAGTTCATTGACTGATAGCTAGATATGAGGTGGAAAAGTTTTCCTGCTAAAAGAAATGAAAGGGAAGAAAAGGTCTTTAAAATACTGGGTGCATATAGTGGACACAGATAAAGTGTTTTCTCAAATGCTGACAGTATCATTGGAGATGTTTTCCACCTTCCGATTGCACAATTAAGTTCTTTGTATATCACACTCCTAACTGACAACTCTATGCACGTATTTGGGGGAATAAATTTGCCACCAGACCCAACCATCAATCAAGAATTGACAGAAGCTGTTCACATACTCTTAAAATGTAAATATGAAGATGAATTATTTCTGTATTGGAGAGACAGTTTGATGTGATATATAGAGATCTGGCCTTAGGATCAGGATTAGTGGTTTCAAATCCTACCTCTGACCTATGCTTACTAGACCATCCCAGGAAGGTTTCATAAATTCCCAATGCCCCCAGGAAAATCTTTAAGACAGCATAACTGTAGAGAAGATCTCAAACTGCATTGATAGAGCAAATTCCTCATTGCTTTTTCTCTGCACAAATTAAATTACAAGTCTTTGTTTTTCTCTCTCTTATTAAAAAATTTCAACATTAAACAAAATGAAAATTTATTAATTAAAAAGAATAAAAGGACTTTAAATTTATAGTCAATGAATAAATCAACAATCAAGCCTTAAGCCAGGCTGTGGGAATATGATGCCAAAAATGAATGGGAAGTCATACCCTATCAAGGGATCCAGTAGAAACAACTGGAAATTTGGAACCAGCAAAGACTGAGATTTAAACTACCTCCAATTTTTATGGCATTGTGACCAATTACAGAAGAAAGATGGGTATATATAGGACTGGAAATTTAGGCAACACAATTGTTATCCAAAGTATGGATTTTCAGAATGCTTCAGTGGTCTTCAGCCTCTGTCTGATTTTAAAATTCTATTCATTCCTGCTTCTCAATACTAGAGCTTCCAGTGGTAGAAATTGAGTGGGGTGTGAAAGTATATAAGTATGGGACTTGGTGAAATTTATTTTGATGACTGAAAAGCTATTTCTCTTCCCTATTCCAATGCTGCAATATTTCATAGAGTGGAAATGACCTTAGATCATAAGAAGATATGCCAGGAGAATAGAAACTTAAGTAAATTCTACCAATAGAAAAAGTCTTTGTGTATAAGTCTGCTAAGAGGCTAGGTAAGCTGCCTGAGAACTAGTCTTAGTGGAGAGCGATGGGCCCTTAGATGAAGGATTTTTTGTGAGATCAAACTCTTGACATCAGGGATTTATTTGCTTTTCTATCTATATTCACAACATTAGAACAGTACTTTGCATACGGTAAGGATTTAATAAATTATTTATTTATTCAAGATGTTGATAGGGGCTATTTCTGCACTGATAAAAGCTATTTCTTCATCAAGGAGTTTCCTCTAACAATGAAATAATAGTATCAATGCCTATCCCTACCTTTAATCCTCAAAATACAGAAAAATAAATAGTCAGTAATCCTTGATTCCTTCTTCAGGATTAAGAGACTTACCCAGGGTCATACGGTTAGTAAATAATTTTTGAAGCTCAATTTGAACTCAGGAAATGAGTGACTTGTTCAGGGAATCCTGTTGGATCTCTGCTCTTTACCCTGGGCTCACCCATGCTCCTCCCCCTTCCCCTCCTCCCCTCACACACCTTGTTGGGAGATGTTCCCCTCTGTTCTATTTTGGGTTCTGTAACTCCAAAATCTGTTCAGAGGTTTGATTCATGTCAGTCTGAGGGAAAGACAGTAGAGCTTAAAATAGTACCTGGCTTCTCTCCTCCAACTTGGTATTTATGGTCATTTATTATAATGGAATTTATACTTGATCCATTCCACTGATCCTACCCATTTCTTGGCCAGGTCTAGATTTTTCTAATGATTTCCATTTGCAATACAGTTTGAGATCTGGTATGACTAGACCACCTTGGGTTTTTTTTGCATTTTTTTGCATTGATTCACATGACATCTTTGTTCTTCCAGATGAATTTTATTATTTTATTTTTATTTTTTCTAGCTCTATAAAATAATTATAGATAGTTTGATTGGTAAGGCAGTAAATAAATTGTTTAATTTAGGCAAATGGAATAGTTTTTGTGAACATATTCTTGCTTCCAGTCACCATTATATTTGAACTCAACTATAAGAATCTGTAGGTTGATTTGTAAGTTATAGTCAATTAGAATACATCATGTTGTAATAGGTTAAATATGGCCTCAAAGCTAGGAAAATCTGGGTTCAAGTCCCACCCTTGACACCTACTGGTGACCCTCAACAAGTCACAACCTCTAGGTACTCTAAGTTACTCTCTAAAATATTTATTGATTTCAAACTTCTTAGTAAGGGGTATTTTCTCATTAGGAGCACCTAAGTAGTACAGTAGATAAAAACACTGGAGTTGGAATCAGAAAGTTAGAGAAAGTTAGAATCTAAAATCTCCAATTAAATACCAAATTAGAAATTCTGAAAATTAAAACTGAAATTAATAAAATTGAAAGTAAGAAAATTATTGAACTAATAAATAAAACCAAGAGTTGGTTTTATGAAAAAATAATAAAATAGATAAAACTTTGGTTAATTTGATTTTAAAAAAGAAAGGAGAAAACCAAATTGTCAGTATCAAAAAATCAAAAACATAAATTCATCACCAATAAGGAAGAAATTAAAGTAATAATTAAGAACTATTTTGCCCAACTGTATGCCAATAAATCTGACAATCTAAGTGAAACTGATGAACATTTACAAAAATATAAATAACCCAGGTAGAAAAGAATAAATTAAATACTTAAATAACATCATCTTAGAAAAAGAAATTGAACAAGCCATCAATTAACTCCTTAAGAAAAGAATCTCCAGGTTCAGGTGTATTTACAAGTAAAGTTTACCAAGCTTTCAAGGAAAAAATTGTTCCAATTCTATATAAACTATTTGAAAAAATAGATAAAGAAGGAATTCTGCCAAATTCTTTCTATGACATCAATATGGTGCTGATACTTAAATCAAGGAAAGTCAAAACAGAGAAAGAAAATTATGTATCAATTTCCCTAATGAATATGGATACAAAAATTTTAAATAAAATGTTAGTAAAGCAATTACAGCAAGTTATCACTATCAATCAAGCAGGATATATACCAGAAATTTGGGTTGGTTCTATTTTAAGCAAACTATCAGAATAATAGTTATATCAATAACAAGTCTAACATGAATCATATGTTTATCTAAATAGATGCTGAAAGTTTTTGACAAAATAAGCACCCATTTCTATTAACAATACTAATGAGCATAAGAATAAAATGGAATTTTCCTGAAAACAATAAGCAGTATTCATTTAAAGCCATCAACAAGCATTTTATGTAATGGGAATAAGACAGAAGCATTCCCAATAAGATCAGAGGTGAAATAAGGATGCCAGTTATCACCACTATTGTTCAATATTTTATTAGAAATGTTAGCTTTGGGGGAGGCTAGGTGGCACAGTGGATAAAGCACCGGCCCTGGAGTCAGGAGTACCTGAATTCAAATCTGGTCTCAGACACTTAATCATTACCTAGCTGTGTGGCCTTGGGCAAGCCACTTAACCCCATTTGCCTTGCAAAAAGAAAATGTTAGCTTTAGCAATAAGAGAAAAGAAATTGAAGGAATTAGAATAGGTAATGAAGAAACTAAACTATCACTCTTTGAAAATGATATGATGATATATGTAGAGAACCCTAGAAGATCATCCAAAAAACTACTGGAAATAATTAGCAACTTTAGTAAAGTCACAGGATATAAACTAAAGCCCACATAAATCTTCAATATTTCTTTATATTACAGGAAGAGAAAGAAAGTAAAATTCCATTTAAAATAACTTCAAACAACATAAAATACTTGGAAGTCTACCTGCCAAGACAAACTCAGAAACTTTATGAAAACAACACTTTTCACACAAATAAAATCAGAACTAATTAACTGGGCAAATGTCAATTACTCATGGATAGGTCAAACTAATATAATAAAAATGTTAATTCTACCTAAATTAAATTACTTATCAATCAAATTTCAAAGAATTTACCTTAGTGAGCTAGAAAAAATAGTATCTAATTTCATATGGAGGAACAAAAGGTCAAGAATATCAAGTAAATTAATGGAAAAGATGCAAAAGAAGGAGATCTAGCTATAACAGAGCTAAAATTATATTATAAAGCATCAATCATCAAAACTGTCTCATACTAGCTAAGAAATATCGTGGTGGATCAGTGTAACAGATTAGGTGTGAAAAAAAACAGCTGTAAATGACTATAAGGATTTTCTGTTTGAAAAACCCAAAGATTCCAGTTTCTAAGATAAAATCATGATTTGATTAAAAACTGTTGGGAAAACTGGAAGATAGTATGATAGAAACTAGGCATAGTTTCTAGGCATCTCAGATCCAATTCCAAGGTAAGGTTAAAATGCATTCAGGATTAAACATAAAAAGTGATATAATAAGCCGATAAGGAGAACATGGAATAGTTTACGTGTCAGATCTATGGAAAGGGGAGCAGTTTATGACCAAAGACGAGATAGAGATCATTATAAAAAACAAATTGGATATTTTTGATTATATTAAATTTAAAAAGTTTTTGCACAAATAAAACCACTGCAACAAGGATTAAAAGGAATTTAGTCAGTTGGGAAACAATTTTTACAACTAGTGTTTCCGAAAAGGACTTATTTTGTGTGTGTGTGTGTGTTTGTGTGTGTGTGTGTGTGTGTGTGTGTGTGTGTGTGTGTGTGTAGAGAACTGAGTCAAATTTATAAAAAAAAAGGCATTGCTAAATTGATAAATGATCAAAGGATATTCATTTGGGAAATTGGTCCATAAATTTCTTTCTCTGTTTTGACTTTCCTTGATTTAGGTACCAGAACCATATTGATGTCATAGAAAGAATTTGGCAGAACTCTTCTTTATCTATTTTTTCCAAATAGTTTATATAGAATTAGAATTAATTTTTCCTTGAAAGTTTGGTAGACTTCTCAGATGAAGAAACCAGAGCGATCCATTGTCATATGAAAAAATTACTTTAAATCATTTTTGATTAGAGAAATACAAATTAAAACATTTCTACAAATATTTGTGATAAAGGCCTCATTTGAAAACTGTATAGAGGACTGAGTCAAATTTATAAACACATAAGTCATTCCCCAATTGATAAATGGTCAAAGTATATGAACAGGTAGTTTTCAGACACAGAATTAAAAGTCATCTATAGTCATATGAAAAAATGCTCTAAATCAATATTGGACAAATGCAAATCAAAAACTCTCTCAGTTATAACCTCACAACTCTCAGAGGGTTAATATGACAAAAAATGAAAATGTTGGCTGTTGGAGGGAATGTGAGAAAACTGGGATATTAATACTTTGCTGATGGAGTTGTGAAGTGATGCAACCATTCTCAAGAGCAATTTGAAATTATGGCCAAAAGGGCTATAAAACAGTGCACACCCTTTGATCCAGCAATACCACTGCTAGACCTAAATCACAAAAACATTTTAAAAAGGGGAAAAGACCTATTTGCACAAAGAATATTTACAACAGCTCTTTATGTGATAACTAAGAATTGAAAATCATAAGGATACTACATCAATAAGTAAATGACTCAAACTGCACTATATGATTGGAATGGAATATTTTTGTGCCATAAGAAATGACAAACAGGATGATTTCAGAAAAACCCAAAATACTTAGATAAAGTGATGCATAGAGAAGTGAACAGCACCAGAACATTGCACACAGTTATAGCACTATTGATCAGTGAAGAGCTATGAATGACAGCTATTCTTAGCAATACAATAATCCAGTTCCAAAAGATTAATGATGAAGCACACTATCTACTTCCAGATAAACAACTGATATTCTTTCAACATAAACTGAAACATACTATTTTTCACTTTATTTTTTCCCTTTTATTCTAATCTTCTTGTACAAAATGACTTGATATGGAAATGTTTTACATGATTGCACATGTGTAACCTATATCTGATTGCTTTACCATCTCAGAGAAGTGCAGAAAGGTTAGAATTTAAAAAATCAAAATTTAAATTAAAATGTTAAAAATTTGGGAAAAAATCAATTCTTTTTCATGTCTATAAGGAGAAATATGGTCAAACTAATCCATAAAACTCATTAACATAGTATTGCTTTTGATGTTAAGCCTTCATTAGACAAGAAGCAAACACAGAAAATACACTAACTGAGGTCTATCAACTATTCTTTTAGGCCCTACAAAAGAGAGTCATTCTGAAAGGATTTCATCAGCCCCTCAAAATAGAAATAAAGGAGAGTAACAATTGCAACACTAATCCCTTTAATTGGGCTCTCCACTGATAAACTTTCCCCCTTCTCCCTTAAGTAGCAGTTATTGTTGACTGTTTAAAATGAGTTAATCAAAAGGAGCTCATCATTTTTTTGTATATGTTGCAATGAAAACATATAATTTTGTCATACAATGGTCCCAAAATTTATGGCAAATTATATTCATTCCAAATTATTCAGCTTGCAAGAATGAAACAAAAAATAAGCCTTAAGAAATTCACATTGCCTTTTTTTTTAATCTCCACAAAAATAAGAAAGGAACACCCCTCCAGCCAATTTGAGATGCCCAGTGGAATTGTGGATTGTCATCTGTTTCCTCCTGCAATCTGGGAGATTTCAGTTGTAAATGAGACCAAAGTATGAATGGATTGTTACATTCCCCTGCTTCATGCCTATGGGAAGATCATGTGATAATGTGGAAAATAACTCTTGCTTCCACCTCCAGAACATTTGTTTAATTGACATTTGTTTGCATAAATACAAATATATATCTTGGTAAAAATCATTTAGAAATACAGCCATTTGTGACTTTCAGAAAGTGTGTTAACAATGATGAATACTGAGGCTACTTGGTAGTAATCTATCTAGACTATGCTATTATGTTTCAATATAATAATCTTGCTTGTTTTGCTATCACTGCCTTTCTCTCTAGTGTGATTTCATAGTCACTCTGACTCTTTGTAAAAACTGTTTTGATAAAATAGATGTCAGGATATTTTTTTGGTTATGCTTTGTTTTAAGAAGGAATACACTGCAAATTTATCATAATGCAGCTAATAGTAACTGGGAAAAAACTATAGCATTCATCTATTCTAATCTAAAACAAGCTCCTTGTGTTAGAGTTTATTTAGTGCCAGACCTAGGATTATAGCCAAAAATCTTCAAATGCCAAGAATGTCCTTTTTATTGATCTATTGCCATGGGTTTTTTTTAATCCATTGTATAGATGAAATGAGGTACAAAGTGTTTCATGTTGGGTCAAAAAGCCTATATTACAGGTTTGATGCTAGGTTCAAATTTGATACTAGGAGCAAATAAAGCAGATCCCTCCTTCAAAAACCTTTAACATAATGACTCATATCCAATTCTGGGGTGGCCAGGTCAACAAAAAATCAGGGAAAGACATTTTCTTACCCTAGACAATTGAGGAGACCAGAAGAGGACTGTGACTCTGGAATGGGTGCTGATTTGGAGGATGGGTAATGGTACCAATAACTGTGGGCCTTGGAGGTAGCAATAGCAGCAGTAGCTTCAAGAATGCTGAAGTCAGAGATAGTATGGTCAAAAAGAGATTACAAAGGACCACTGTGCTAGCAATGAGCTCTCTTAGTTTATTCTGTTACTAATATCCAGTTCTGGGACATGGGTTAGGGTTCAGAGGAGTCCTTACAGTCATGAGGGAGCAGGAGCCCTGAGGTGCAGTACAATTTTCTGTCCCAAGGGATCCAGGGACCCTTCCTCTGTAAGGATTAAAGTGCAAAGCAGAAGATCAGTGACCACACCTCTTGCCAGATCACACCACCTTGGAAACACCAAAATCTTCTAAAAACCAAGAACATCAAAAACAATAAGGTGAAAGAAAATCTGAAACTTGGGATAGTGTCCCTCCCAAACCACCTAAATAAATCTTAACAATATAAATTTCAAAGTCAAGAAATAGGCTAGAAAAATGAATGAACAACAAAAACAACAAAAAGAGAATCCAACCATAAAAGCATACTATGGTGATGATGAAGAACAAGACACAAACTCAGAAGACAATGATGTCAAAATCACTATAAAAACCCTCAAAGGAAATATGAATTGGAAACAAGCCCAAGAAGAATTCCTGGGAAAACTATTTTTTTAAAAAGATCAAATATAGGGGTGGCTAGGTGGTGCAGTGTATAGAACACCGGCCCTGGAGTCAGGAGTCCCTGAGTTCAAATCCGGCCTCAGACACTTAAAAATTACCTAGTGTGTGTGGCCTTGGGCAAGCCACTTAACCCCATTTGCTTTGCAAAAACCTAAAATCAAATATGTGTAGTGGATGAAAAAGGGAAAGATATGAGAATGATGCAAGAAAATTATGAAAAGACAACAGCTTGGCAAAAAAAAAAGGTTTAAAAAAACTGAAGAAAATAACACCTTAAAAAAACAGAATTGGTCAAATGTTAAAAGAGGAACGAAAGGTCACTGAAAGAAATAATTCTTAAAAATTATAATTATGCAAGTGGAAGATAATAACTCCATGACATATCAAGAGACAATAAAGAAATGGATGAAAAAATAGAAGAAAATATAAAATGGCCCACTGGAAAAAAAAACTGACCCTAAAAACTAAAGTCGAGGAGAGATTATTTAAGAATTATTAAACTGTCCCAACACACTCAATTTGGATCAATGTACAACATGGAAACAATGTAAAGACTGACAAATTGCTTTCTGTGGGGGTGGGGGTGGGGGGAGGGAAGTAAGATTGGGCAAAAAATTGTAAAACTCAAAATAAATAAAATCTTAATTAAACTGCCTAAAAATAATGATCAAGGAAAGAGCCTATATATTATATTTCAAAAAAAACTGTTCCAATATCCTAGCACAAGAGAATAAAATGGAAATTGAAAAAAGTCCACTTATTACCTCATGAAAGAGATTCCAAAATGGGATTAAAAGACAAGTCACTAAACATTTTTCATGAAAGAAGTCTACTTTGATATAAGATAGCAAGGATATACAATAGAGATAGGTACATTTAGCTTTTCTGGATATGATTGCCTTTTATCTTCATGGAGAAACAAGTCTGTTCAGTAATTCATCAGGGTCTGGAGATTCAAAATTCCTAGAAATACTTATACCCCAAGATTTGTCAGTAAACTGAATCAGGGAAAACAGGAAGTCCAAGTGTCAGTTATATCCCTATATTTGCTGGGGTAAGGGAGAGTGGAAGAAGAAGCTTCTTCAGGGAAGCTGAAGGAAATCCTAAAAGCAACTTTGTCTTAGTATGATCTGGGTTAAAATTATGCCTCTGACATTAATTACCTTGATGATCATAGACAAATCACTTAATCTCTTGTAATCAGGTAATTCTCTAAGCTTTACTTCAATAAACATGATGGAGGAAAATTCCATTCAAGTTCCAAGATTAGAATTGAATAGTTATGGGGCATTGCCGCCTGCAAATGTGTTCGTGGCTTTACCTGAGTTTACAGCTGAGCTTTGGGCCAAAAAGCTCTTAAACATGATTTATCAACAGCCTCAGAAGTCTCTATGGGGTCTGCACTAATTCAACCAGGACTTTCTTCCACTGAGAGGGATTTAAACACTACTTTCAAAGGGTACCCATGACCTTCACAAAAGTCCAGAATAGCATTATAGAGAAGTTTAATGGGTCAGTTCAAAGTTAAAGTGAGAGGACAAAAAAAAGCATTTTAAAGCCATAGGATCACATGTTCCTTATTTTGGCTGTGGACTAATTCACTTGGAGAGACCACTGTGCAAGAGAGCAGATTGCTCTGTTCTGGAGAGTATGATTTCTCACTCTTTGGTTTATTTTTAATGAGATTCCACTTTTTTCATGTAATAGAGTATTCTGCCATATTAGAACATCATTTGAGAAACAAGGTTAAAACCCTGGCTATGGCAGAACCATCTTATCATTCCAATACAGTCTTATGTAAGCTCAAATTATTTGATAGTGTTTAAACTATAAAACTCCCATTCACTTCAAAGAAAAAGATATTCTCGCTTGTCTGAGGAATGTTCTAATATAAATGAATTAGGAATTATTAATCTTAATCCTATCACTTCTGCTAATACTCTGTCATTTTAGAAGATTTAGTATATTTATTGAATGAATGAATGAATGAATACATTTTGGTGAGGTAATTCAATCTATTAGGGAGTCATATTTATAAAGATAATTTTTGTTAATCATTTGAGCTAATATGATGCAATAGCCAAGAGACCTGGATTTGATTCAGAGGAGCTGATTTGAATCTCGATGTTCTCACTTATTACCCGTGTGACCCCGAGCAAGTCCTCTACTTATTCTGAGCCTGATTTTTCTCAACTCTTAAAATCTTTTCCAGCTCTAGAATATCATCCCATGATGCCCTGTCATTTGCATTCATATAGATATGGATGCTTCCTCAGACTTTTGACTAATTTGATACTAAACCTTTTTGTTACAGGAAGAAAGGAAAGCAAGGAAGTAGGAAGACAGTCAGTAAACAAACATTTATTAAGGAGTAGTCATGTATCAACCATTACACCAATCACTTTATAAATATCATCTCATTTGATTGTCACAACAACCCAGGGTAGTAGGTATCATCCCCATATTGTAGTTGAAGAAACTGAGTCAGACAGAGACTAAGTGGCTTACCCAGAGTCACAGCAAGGAAGTGACATAGGATAATTTTGAACTCTTTGTGTTTGTGATTCTAGGTCTAGTCCTCTATTCATAACTCTACCTAGCTTCCTCTGGACAATTTTTAAAGGAAAAAAAATGGGTGAGACTCAGCATTGTACCAAGTGCCCCTGAACATCCATTTGGACCTGTGAGTCAAGAAATATTATCATACCTTGACTGATGAAGAATTAAGAAATGGACATTTCCAACTGATTGACTTGACTGAGGTCACACAACTAATAAATGATGGAATTGAGAATTAAGACCAAATAGTTCCAAATTTGTCTTGAATTTTAGCAATTATCTTTCACTCTTCTCTGAGCTCCATTTCTTTCTGTTTTGTACCTTGTCCTAACATTCCTAGCATTCACACCCACTCAGAAACAATTCTTTCCTCTTGTGGGATTTTCCTTTAATTGGCTAATTCCTCCCACAATGTTCATTTTTATCAACTGTCCAGGTCTGGCATGCTCACTCCAGTTCTTCCTCCTCCCTGCCTCTTGGCCTTTAGTTTTCTTTAATATATTATCTCCCCCTTTTAGAATTTAAGCTACTAAAGGGAAGAGACTATCTTTATAGTTCCTTGTTCTTTGTATTCCTAGTGCTTAAAAGAGTGCATTGTATATAATTAACAATTACTATATGTTCATTGATTTGTCTGGATTTGACTAACAGAGAATTCTCATTCATGAGGGATTCAGATAAATATTTTTCTGGTTGGATCAGAGGCAAGAAATATTCCTGATAATATTCTGTCCTGTATTAAGATAAAGTCACTTTATGAGGGGAGAATTCTGAAATTAATATGGGTTAAGTAATCATGACAGTAAAAATGATGATCAAAATTGTTATTAATATATCATTTTAATATTTGCAAATCACTTTATATACCTTGCCTCATCCAATATCTTCAACCCACTCAATGAAGTAGATACAAAAGGTATTTTTGTTCCCATTTAATATATAAGGAAACTGGAAGTCAGACAAATATCCTGACTAGAACATAGTCCCACATTTTGTAAGGTTCAAGTTTGATCAGAAGTTCTCCTTATTCCAAGTACAGGACTCGTCAAACTATGATTTAACACAAATTATTTCAATCAAAGAAAGATCAGATTATTTCAAAGTAAATGAAACATTTTTCTTTTGAGTATTTTTTTGATATTTTTGAGAATTCTTGTGGAAATATAGGAAGTACAAGGTGGGGATGGAGAATTAATAGGGAAGGGAAAGGAAGGGGAAGATTGTCTGACTGAGCTGCAAAAAGCAAATCTTCCTCCTCTGCAATCCATGGAATAATACCGCCTGTATATAAAACATTATGAAAGACATTAAAGGAGTTAAAAATTAGATATGATACAATCTCTTGCTCCCTTACGAACACATTTGCAGGCGGCAATGCCCCATAACTATTCAATTCTAATCTAAAGCGATCCCTTCTGAACAACTCCAACATTAAGCACCCTATTCATCAAATTAAGCTTACTCATGCATATCTTCATTTTTACTCAAATCCTTGGTGCAGGCAGATACTCTAGGCCAGGTGCAAAGTCGACACTGTAAGCCATCTATCAACAGAAAATCCAAGAAGACAGTGTGGATGTCAGACCAACTGACACCTTCTGGGTAGGAAGAAAATTGCTTACAAGAGCTAATGCAAAATATAATTTGCATTATATATATATATATATGCATATATAAAATATAATATATAATATATAATTGGTAAAACGGGGGCAGCAGTGATAATATTTAATTGCTTTTGAAGACACTTCCCCTATAGAATATCATCTCTCCTACCAGCAGGGTTTTCTATAGTAAGGTTAAAGGAAAAAAGTCTAAAGCCAAGTCATCTTCAGGGTCTCCGTTGTTATGAATCCTTCATCTCCCCTCTCTCCACATAGCCTCCCCTTGTGCCTCTCCAGAGACTCTGGGAACAAATCAAAGACCTCCATGTGTCACTAACAACCTGATACAATAATAGAAGGTGATTTAAATTTCAAGTGCAATCCAATCTGGCGTGTTCGGGAAGCCAGGACGGCACAAGCTAACAAGGCAATTTTCAGCTCTGACACCTTGAACCCACTTGAATTAGTTACTATTTGAGTGTTGCTTGCTCATGGCTTAGACTGTGAGCTTCAGAGGTCGGAGACTATGGTTCTCTTCATATGGAGCTCATTAGAGTCTTGTGTAAAAGCAGGCACTTAAGTGCTTTTTAAATGAAACAGTAGTTAAAAAAAAATCTTCTTGGTAATATGGGGACAATCACCAGACTAATGGAAAAATGATAGACTGGCAGTTAATAGATTTGAGTGCCAATTCAAGTTTACCTGTTCATTAGCTTTTGGGCAAATCATTCAGTGTCTATGGGCCTCAGTTTCCTTATATGAAACATGACAGGATTAGATTCAATTATTTCTCTATATATTGTCTCTTATTATAAATATAATCCTTGAAAGCAAATATTGTATCATTCATTTATTTAGATCTCCAGTTACTTCAATAGTACCTAAAATAGAAACTTTATAATTTTTTTATTCATCTATTATTTCATTCATTCATTCATTCTTTGTTATTGTCATTCAGTCATTTCAGTTGTGACTGATTTCATTTGGCATTTTGTTGGCAAAGATCCTGGAGTGGTTTTTCATTTTCTTCTCTAACATATTTTACAGATGAGGAAACTGAGGCAAGCATGGTTAAGTGACTTACCTAGGGTAACACTGTCAGTAAATGTCTCACGTCAGATTAGAATTCATGAAAATGAGCCTACTTGAGACTTCCGGGCTTGGCATTCTGTCTACTAGTTGCCCATTCATTCATTCATTCATTCATTCTAAGATTTGCTATTGCTAAGAAGAAGGTTGTCTTGTTTGATTAGTCTTACTAGTTGATTTCTAAGGACTTTCTAACTCTAAATCTTATGACCTTATCAACATTCCAGTATATAACTTAACCTGAGGTAATCCAGACACATCCCACCATCTCTTGTACCTCTCTTTCATCCAAATTCACACAAACTCAAAATCATCTTTGCACCCATTTCCATTCAGTGACCAAATCCAAGGACCTCACTATTATGTTTCTCATTTGACTCCTCCTTTCTACTTCATTGTCATCACCCTGGTTCAACTGCTGACCTTCTTTCATCTTAATTATTATTAACCTCACTAATTTCAGTCTATCCTTCTCTAATCTATCTTGTTCACCATTCACTGACTGAAGAATTTTCACATAGCACCATGTAGATCATACCATTTCTCTACTTATAACTTACAAAATAATGTATAAATTCTTTATCCTGCCATTCAAGGCTTCCAGCTGCAAACTAACTTTCCAATTTTATTTCACATTTTTCCTTTCATGATATATTTTGCCTGAGCTGATAGTACCCATCTTTTTTATCTTCCTTTAATTACCCTTTGCATTTATTTTTTGCTTGGATTAATCATCATTTTTCAGAAAGATGCCTTCCACAACTGGATCTATTGAAGTCTCTCTCTTCTGCCAAGGTCCAATTAACATATTCACACAGTACTCGGTCAGGATGCCCTTTATATTTAATCATACTCTTCCTTCTATTAGTTATTGGTGTGAGTTTAAAATACCTTAAGGGGCAGTTCCATGGCATAGTGAATAGAGCCAGAACTTGAGTCAAGAAAACTCATCATCCTGAATTCAAATCCAGTCTCAGATATTTACTACTTGTGTGAGCCTAGGCAAGTCACCTAACCCTATTTGCCTCAGTTTCCTCATCTATATAAAATGGGGTAAAGAAGGAAATGGAAAACCATTCCAGTATCTTTGCCAAGAAAACCTTGAATGGGCCTATGAAGAATCACTCATGACTAAAATTGCTGAATGGCCAACCTGTATCTTAAAGCAAGGTCTCTGTCATTTCCATATGTGTATCTTCCAGTCCCAGCACAATGTCTCACATATAAAAGTAACTTAATAAATGTTTGTTTAATGAAGTAAATTGAATTTCTGATCCAAAAGAAATGTAATCCTGGGAGCTGAGGCCTGGGAAATGGAACTAGGGTAGTTTCAAAGGGAATTTTGTTATGCTTGTAAAACTTATACCAAGCTAACTGAAAAAAAGTTAAAAGTATACTTACATTTTATATCAAATAAATTTGGAAGTGCAGAATGTTGTTGATATGGAGAGTTTAGAAAAAGTAGGATCCTTGTATTATGCCATAAACATGCATATTTATATTCATGTATGATATATAATATATATTGTATATATTCATATACATATAAGTATGCACATATAAACTTCTGATTCCCTTGTACATTTCAGTTGTACATTTTTTATTTGCTGTACATGGGACTTCAATCAGAATTAAAATCATGGACTCACAGAGTTAGAAAGGACTTCAGAATCCATCTAGTTGAATGATACCTAATAAAAAATCTTCTCAATAGCATATGTGGCAAGGGACTATCAGGTCTTTGCTTGAAGATGTCCAATGAGAGGGAATTCATCATATCATAAGACAGCCCATTCCACTTGAACATAGCTTTTGCTTACATCACCCCTAAATGTGCCTCTTTGGAACTTCCGCCCACTTCTTCTAGTGCCAGATAAGCAAATGTAATCCCTCTTCGTATGTCAGTCCTAAAAATACTTGAGAACAGATAAAAACATTTTCTCTAAAATTTCTCTTTTTTTCACTGGGCATGGAGGCAATAAAGAACTTCCACTAAAGAAAAATAGTGGACAGTTTCCTTTTCCTAAGGTGCATTATTTATGGAGACATTGCTTCTGCCCATGAGTGGTGGCTGAGAGTACTTGCCATTCATTTGCACCAGATGTGGCTATGCCTGAGCTGGCAGAACTAGATGTAATATAACTAAAGCCATAGCACTTAGAAGAGATAAGAGAAGAAAACATGATTCCTTTCTCTAATAACCAGACTGTAGGCCTGGGCTGGGTGGGCCCCCTTACATAATTGCCTAATATGAGGAATTTTTCCAATGCACTCTATGTGGTGTATTTTAATCAGCAGGACATTTTAAGTGACATTAATTAGCACATTAATCAGCAGAGTCTTTGAAAAATCACACACTAGAAAACTGGTGGTTTATGATAAGATCATAGCAAGTGGCATACCTGGGTATTTTTCAATGTTATCATCACTGCTAACCTTTTAGAGACTGAAACTATGTAATTCAAATGAAAGCTTCCTTAAAATGTTTCTCTGCAAGGCAGATTTTTCTGTACAAAAATATATTATTTTGTTTTCTTTTTTAATTCTAATTGCTAAAGGACTAAATTTCTCAGAGATAAAATAGTAAAAGAACTCATGCTATGTTCTTTCAGTATATGGTCATGCCTCTAGAACTCAAAGGGACCCAAGTTTCTCATTTTACAAAAGAAATTGAGACTCAGGCAAGTTAAGTGCATTGTCCAAGGTCATGCAAAACAATGTCAAAGACAAGATTTTTAATATGAGCCTCTGACCCAAGAGGCACTATTCTCTCTACAATTGAGCTAATCCAAATTTCTCTCTCTCTCTCTCTCTCTCTCTCTCTCTCTCTCTCTCTCTCTCTCTCTCTCTCTCTCTCTCTCTCTCTCTCTCCTGGATTATTTATGTAATCAAGATGAAATTCAGAAATCAATTTCTTGATTCCTTATGCTCCATTGACTTTTTTCCTAAACACTAAAAATAGGAAGGAAATTTTTCCTTATTAATAGAAAATGTCTGTGACCTTTTTGGTTATAGTGAACCTTATAAAATGAAAAGAAAGAGAAAGAGAGGGAGAGGGAAAGAAAGAGAAAGTAAAGGGGGGAGGGAGAGAGAGAGAGAGAGAGAGAGAGAGAGAGAGAGAGAGAGAGAGAGAGCTCACAGATCACAGAAAATCCATAAATGGGGGGGGGGTGCAAAGCTGCTAAACATTTTCCCCTCCCTTTCCATTTTTCACAATTTGTAAGATCATAAGACTTCTTGCATGGAGGCTTTGCCCCACAGTCTAGTGACCTTTATTTAGCTACAGTTGAAATGCAAAATATGTTCTTATTGAATGCGTGTAGAATGATTCCTGTGCATTTCAAATTTGGAAATTGGATTGAAAAATCCCCATGCTTCATGTTAAGTTTTGCCTTCATTTACAAAGCCGAGGGATATTGAACGCTTACATACAGCAGCAATCTATTAGTTTGACCCAGTAGGCATTTCTTAATCCTCTCGGCATTTTCCTGTGAGAAATCAGTGTTCTTTCATGGCTCCATACCATTTTCTCAAATTCAGAGAGAAGAGGGTCAGAGTGATGGAAGGAGCAGATGCTGGCTAAGCATTTCCTCCCCATTTCAAATGCTGGCTTATATTGATTTTTTCTTTGAGTCCTTTGAAATTACACTCTATTTAAATCATATCATGCCATTTAAAGGAATTTTAATTTCCACTTCTATTTTATGTCTTCATTTGTGAATTACGGCTCTTTTTACTGATTTTGAGCACTGACTTTTCAGTTTCAACCTGCCCACCTCCCATTTTATCAGCATGTACACTAAAAATCACAGAGCTTTCAGAAGGTGCTAGGATAAGCTATAAATATAAATATATATATATATATATATATATATATATATATATATATATATATTCCTGCAATGCTTCCTTCAGGCAATATTCCTAGAAAATTAGCTTCTTCATTTTGTTGCTTCTTCACAGAAGTTAGATCATAGGTGCATTAGTAACAGTGCCCTTTGATATGATTTTATCAACTTCAGACTTTTACATATTTCTAACATAAACTAACATAAACTAATTGATGTATTTTTGTAATGACTCCCCATATATCTGAATTTCCAATATACCCAACTAAACTGAACTTCATTTCTTCAATATTATTGCATGCTATGGTTGATAGTTACCTATACTTCCTTGTCACTGGGCTGCAATCATTGTAATTATATTGTTAGTGCTCTACTTGGCTTCAAGTTAGAGTGGCCTATTTGTTCTCAATAAATGTCTTATGGATGAAAGGTCCAATTTACTATGAGTCACCCATCATTGATGTAATCATTCTTACTTTATGAACTTTGATAATTAGCATTAAGCCTGTCTAAAGGTATGTATTCACTCACTGACTCTAACCTTGCCACTCCATCCCCCTCTCCCACATATATAGGGCAGAATTGTAATCTTTCCGGAATTCTGAATAACCTGATCACTGAGAAAAATAAATGTACTTGACATTATCTACTGAATATACCTTCATGATATAGTTCCTATAAAGTTAGTGATATTGGGAATAATCTAAGCTATCCAGTTTCTCTGTATTTCATCAGTATCTTTTCCAATCTGTTAAGACTTATCATTGTCATCTGGGAGGGATGATGGTATGGAATAAGCAAGAAATACATCAATAGATAGAGAATAAGCTATTCATTTTATGAGGAATAAGGACTTATACAAAGAAATTGTATAAATTTGGTTATGCCTTTATCTACTTTATTCATGATTAATATATTCATAAAATAGGTGCAAATACCTGTTTATTCTTTATGAAGAAATACACTCCATTTGTTTAGTTCATTTAAAATATTATATTTCACTTTTTCCCCTGAACAAATATTTACTTTCTTTCTCATCCACCCCCAAAGGGTATAGTTACAAATAAATAAAGAAAACATAAAGCTTGTATTAAATATACACAGTCAAGAAAAATCAAGTAGACCTGAAGCCACTAGATCTATATACCAATTAGATCAAAAAAAGAGAAATGGGATTCCAGATGTAAAATATTGATTGAAAGGAGGTATTTAATAAATATCTAATGAAATTAATTAATTGAATTATAATTTACTGTAATTAGATAAATTATCTGAAAAATGATCCCTGTTTTTATTTTCTGAGAAATAATTATAATAGAAGGGATCAATTATTTATACATTTTTAATTTAAAATAGCATATTTTAAAGAGTGTTTTCTCTGACCTACAGGACAAAATTCATGTTAATTTATCTAATTAAACTGGTTGATGCTATAACTCCAACCTTTCTGTGAATACATTTCACAATTTCTGCCAAGTCAATATCCATGTCTCTTATTTATCTGTCTATATAGAAATGATAGTTTTGCTCTGTACCAGGTAAACCCAATATTTGCTATTTCACAAATTTTAAATTCTCATGAACAATTTGGAATTTATGTTAACTTACCATTAATATTATATTAGTAATAACACTAGTATTATATTGGCTAGTATTTCTTAAACTAATCTGTGGAAAATTTGAAGCATTCACTAGAACATCAGTCCCAGTGACAACAAGGTACAACTTTGGAGTCTAAGGACCTGGGAGCTAAATAGCATAGGGGATGATAGAAGGCTGGACCTGGAGTCAGGAAGATCAGAGTACAAATCCAACCTCAGCCACTTAACTTCCTTCTTCTTTAGTTTCCTCAGTTATAAGATGAGAATGATAATAATGCCTTCCTCCCAAAGGTAGTTTTAAGAATTGACTGAGATGACTGATATTTGTAAAGTGGTTAGTTCAGTGCCTGATATAAACTAGATGTTTAAGAGATACATATTTCCTTTCTCCCAGGTTCAGATCTTATATCTGGCATTTAAACTTACACCACCTTGGAAAAAAAAAAAATCATTTAACATATCTAGTTCTCTGTTTCCTCACTTGAAAATGAAGCAGTTGGGCCAAATGAACCCTGAGAATTTTTCGTTTGACTATCTTTCTCTACATTTTACAGGCTCACACTGCACCCTTAAATCTCAAATTAGTATTCTATGTTTTTGAATAACATTGGTCCATTAAGAGCCACGTAAGAAAGTTTTGATCAACATAGTGCCGAGCTGTTATTCAGCCAATGACAACTCAAAATATCTGACATTCACACAATGAATCAGAATATTATATATTTCTGAGATGGAAGAAACCTAATAGTTCACTTAGTCTAAATTGCTCTTTTATAGCTGGAGAAAACTGACTCCAAATCCAACATGAGGTTATTAAAAAAAATCTTTCTAGTAGTAATTTTAGACTATTGCATTCATGTGGACTAATATAATTGATTGACCAAGTGAAAGTAAATTCCAACCATTTTTCTTCCATGCTTCTGGTTTTGTTTTGTTTTACTTTGATTTTTTCCAATAGACTTTCAAAAATAATTCTCAGAAAACAAAGAGATGAAAAAATGAAAAGAAGAAAAAAGGATACTTCAACATTTTACATGTGGCAAATCTATTGATTAAATAATAAAACAAAAGTTACACACAACAGTAAATGTTAGGTTTATATTGTTCCCCATATATATTTCATGTATAAATATTTTATAGGGAAAATCCATCATAAAAGAAAAAGGAGTTGTCAGAACAAACCAAATGATTCAGTAACTCAAGATGATAAACAAGAGGGGAAAAAATCACGTGCGCTACTCAAAATAAAATCGTCCCCCTAAATGTGCAGAGGAGGCAAGTTTTCTGAAAGAACTGTTTTGAAAAGAGATGTGGTCAGAGGGTATAGTTCCAAAGCCTGGTTCTGCCACTTCATAACTATGGGAAATTTAGTCAGATTCAAGTTTTCTAGACCTTAATTTAGACAACTTGATAGCTAATAAAAATAAAAATAACAACAATATTAATAGCTAACATTTCTATAGTGCTTATAAGATACCAAGCACTTTACAAACTTTGTCTCATGTGATCCTCACAATAGTCATGAGAACTAGGTGCTATTATAAATCTCATTTTACAGTTAAGGAAACTGAGGTACACACATATGTGTGTGTGTGTGTGTGTGTGTGTGTGTGTGTATATCTTACTAGTCTAGTAGCATGAATAGAATCCTGAGAGACAGTGGAACAGTGGACATAGAATCATAATCATAATTAGCAAATTCAAATACTAACTCTGACAAGGTCATTACCTTTTCATTGCCACCCAGGAAACTCTTAAGACTTTCAGAGAGCAGCTAATGTTCATTTTTGTCAAAAGAAGTTCATAGCATGAACTCCATTTACATTTTAAATTATACTTTTGAGCTCTAGAAATGACCCTAGAGGTCATTATTTTACACTAGTGTAAAATACAAGTAACGTAGAATTAGGAAGATCAACTGTCTTGCCAACATTCAATGATATTATGTTGCTTGACTAGGATGTGAATCCTGTGATTCCAAATTCACTACTTTTCCCACTATGTTCTGATAATAGTTAGTTTGAATCACCCTTTACAAATCTGAAAATCATTTAAGATCAACATTGTTTCATTTAAACCTAAAATCATCATTATGCTCAATTTAGAAGTATGGAATATGGGAATAAGAATGACATGAATTGAATAAGGTACCATAACTAAGAAAGAAATCTGCATTTAAAACCCAGTCATTTTATTTTAAATTCATTTCTTTATCTACTACTCTAAAGATGAAAAAGAAAGGCTAAAAAGGGGGCACTATTTAAAATTCCAACATTCCAGTCAGTTTTTAAAGAATACCTTTGGTGTGCTCTTAATATGGTTACACCAATACATCACACATCAATTACGTTCATTCAATAATATGTTTTCTTGCCTTCTCTTTACTTCTATACTGAACCAAGTCCAAAAATGCTGATTGTATAGAGAGATAATGCAGTGAGAGGCAGGCTTATACCCCTTCAGCTACAGATAACAATAAGAACAACAAATCACATGTTAATCACACATTAAACTTTGCAAAAATGATTTATGTACATCATCGCCTCGGATCTCCACAACAATCTCCATGAGACAGGTGATTTGATTATTACTATTTATAGATTAGAAAAAAAAAACATGAGTCCCATGCATTCAATTAATCAGAGAGATTAAATATTATGAGAAGCATCACACAGTTTATTAGCAGCTAAGATTTCAAATCTGGTGCCATTATGTCCTTATTCACCACTTTGCCTAGATGGTTCTGACTATTAAATCCATGTTGAAGCTGAATATCAGAATTTCCCTACAGTCCTACCACATTGTAGTTTATGGAGAAGGGGATGGGGGAGTGAGGAACAATAAATAGGGTCCTTGTCCAGGTGGGACAAGAAGTGTTGATTTTTATATTAATAATGTGGTAAATCAGTTTGGTTTTTTTTCCCCTAAATACATCAGTTATTTAGTTTTCTTTACTATAGAGACAGCCTGGTAGTTGTTACTGAGAATACTTTGTACATTAGACATAATCTAATATAATATATCTTCATTGGATAACAATAGCACAAATTGCCAATATTGAATCCAAAAATGTAGGGTTTCTGTCTTATCATCAGACATTTTAAAAAACATTACAAAGAGTGCCTTCTGTACCTAGAATGTTTCATCTTTAAAATTAACCTTGTTGATAAATAACATTCAATCAAAAAGCACTTATCCAAGGCATAAGGGACTAAAAAATAAAATAAAATAATGGTCAAAAATAGAGTTCCTGCTCTCACAAATCTCGCAATCTAATGGGGACACAATAGGCAAGACCAACTATATACAGGGCAGATCAACTATGTACTGTGTTTGGAATCAGGAATAACTGCATTCAAATCTAGCCTCAGACCTTTACTAGCTGTATGACCCTGGACAAATCACATAAACTCCATCTCAATTTCCTCATCTGTAAAATGGGGATAATAGTACCGATCTCTTGAACTGTTCTCAGTATAGGCATAATGAAAATGATGAAGATGATGTGCAAACAAGATGGACAGATATCTGTGCACATATGCGTGTATGTATATACATATATATATATATATATATATATATATATATATATATATATATATATAGTTTCAGAGAGAAGACACAATGGTGGAGTTGCAGCTAGCACTTGAAACAAAAGAAGGTAGTAGATGGAGATGAGGAAGAAGAAAAATCTAAGTATGGAGGACAGTCAAGAAAAATTCTCTGAGTCAGAAGATAGAATCTCATGTGGGAAAAACAACAATCACAAAATATAACAATATGTGGAAAGGGGTAAGATGTAAGAACACTAGAAATATAGGAAGGGACTAGGTTATAATGGGCTTTAAAAGACAAACACAAGGGGTTATATTTAATTTTTAGAGGCAAAAGAAAGCCTCTAGTCTTTATTAAAGGGAAGTGGACTTGTGTTTAAGAAAGATCATTTTGACACTTTAGTAAACAAAAGATGGGAAAGGACTTCAAGCAGGAACACTAACCAGCAGGCTACAGTAATAGTCCAGCTATGGGATGATAGTGACTTCTACCAGGTCAGTAGGAAAAATAAAAGAGAGAATGGGACATATATGAGAGGTATAAATACAGAGATGACAAATATTGGATTTTGGGGATGAGAGTAAGAATCAGAGAATGATAATGAGCTTATTTGTCTGGATAATTAGGAAGAAGTTTGTATCCTGAACAGTAACAGAGAAGGTCAGAAGAGGGGAGGATTGGGGGGAAAAGAAGATGAGTTTAGTTTTGAATATATTGAATTTAAGATATCTATATGATAGCCTGCTTGAGATATCCTACAGATATCACAACAGGAGATGTGAGACTAGAGGCTTGAGTTGGGGGTTGAGGAGTCCAGGGATGTACAAATAGAGCTGATACACAATTATATTACTTTGAACTAGCAGAAGATGATGAGATCTCCAAGTGAAATATTCTAAAGGTTCAGGACAAAGCTTAAATCTGAGGTTAACAGTATGGCTTGGATAAAGATATAGCAAAGAAAACTAAAAAGAAACAGTCTAACAGGTAAAAAGAGATCTGAAATATCAGAGAGAAGAGAGGGTGTCAAAGAGAAGAGGATGATCAAAAGTGTCAAAGACTACAGAGAGGTCAAGGAGGATGGATTTTGAGAAGGAAACCATTAGATTTGGCAATTAACTTTGCAGAATACGGTTTCAGTTGAATGATGAAATTGGAAGTCAGGTTGCAAAGTTCAGAAGAGAATTAGAAAAAGGTAGTAAAGGTACTTATTGTAAATGTCCGTCTCAAGGGGGTTACCCATGAAGGGAGGAGAAAGAGGATAATACAGTGGAGATGGACTGATCATATGGAGATTGTTGAGAATGGGGGAGAGCTGGGCATATTTGTAGGCAGGAGGGAAGTATCCAGCAGACAGTAGAGATTGAAATCAAGGAAGAAGTTAGGAATGATAGGAAGGGCAATCTGCCAATGAAGAAGGAATCGAAAGGGATCTATATTGTGCATGTTGAAAGAGTGAATAATTAACTTATTTACATGTTGGGAAAGGTCTCTCCTAATCTGTTTTAAGCCCATCTTTCTGGTCTTCCATTATTCTAATACTCCCTCATTCACAATAAACTAGATTCTCTAGAATCCCCAACATGAACTTTAAGTTTTCCTACTATTGCTCATATTATTCCTTATTCTCTCCTACTTCCCTCACTTTATTTTATTCCAGTTCAACTCAGTTCTACAAGTATTGATTAATCATCTACTAATGACAAATCCCTGAAGATACAACAACAAAAAGGAAAGAGTACTCACTCTCAACCAGTTGCTACAACATATAAACAGGTAAAAATATATAGGAAAGAGCTGACATTTTCCAAAGCCCAGAACCAAAGGCATTTATTTTCTCTATGAGCTATATCATGACTTGTTAATTTGGTAGTTAACTCTCTTGTCTGATATGATTGCACTAGCACTAGCACTTTCCATTCATCTGGGAAGCATTTTAATAGAATCACGGGCTCTGGGATCAAATCCTACCTCTGACACTTACAAGCTTTATGACTCTAGACCAATCACTATACTTAGTTTTTTCATCTGTAAAATGAATGTGTTGGTCCATATGGTCTGGGAAGTCCCTTCCAGAGCCAGATTAGTCATTCAGCATTTCACATTTATCACATTATCATTGATGTTTAATTGTGTTTTGGTTTGCCTAACCTCACCCCCTCTAGAATATAAATTCCTTTAAAGACATTTACCTTCCTCAGCATCCATTGAAATAATCTGTCCTTATTGTGCACTTCATAAATGTGTATTGAATGTTGTACAAAAAACTTACTTATCAATGGTGTTTTTTAAATAAGCATATCAAATTGGGAAAATTAAAGGGTATTTGTCTTTAACCATCACTTTGAGTTTCAGAATCACACATCTCTATCACCTAACATTTCTAAATAATTAAGGGAAAAAAGGATTGCAGTGAAGGGATATTGGAAATTAGTTTTAAAATGCTTGGGGAAATTGTGAAGGTTCAAGAGAAAAAGAATCAAAGTAGAAAAGAACACAGCTCATTTCAAAAGCCCCATGTCAAGAGAAAAATGTAACAACATTGAAAAGGAAAGAAAAGTGCAGGCTGTTATCATTAGAGCAGATCATTTTGATTTGGAAAATTAATGACAGGTTAAAATGAAAGACAGCTTTAAAATGTATAATTAATAACAATTATGAGTTTCAATTAGCAATATAACACTTACTTTCAAAATAATTTAGCTGTATTTAATAAAAAAACATTAAATATTCTTCACCACACATTTGGGTCAGCATACATTGATTTTTTTTAACATCTGTTTAATGTGTTCCCATTACATTAACCAACTATTTGCATGTAGCATCCCTTTCTTGGCCCACATTAAAGTAAGGCAAGTGTAAAATTAAAACTCTAAATATTTTTGAAAGTTATTTCTAAGTCAGAGATTTATTGTCCTTATCAAAAAAGAGATTTTGACTCTAACCTTGGGAAATTGTTAGATTCCAGAACACATTATGTCAGAATTGGTCATGGTGGTAGTGGAGGAGAGGAAGTCCTTTGATTGTATCTGAAATGTTTTCATATAGTATTCTCAAGATCATTTTTATATCAAACATTTGACTTATAAACATTATTATATTTTTTCAGTTTTTTTGTTTTATCAATGTGGGGAACTCCTGGTGTGGTAAATCCCACCACAAATGGAATTCAATAATTGCCCCCAATGGGTAATAAGAAGGCAAGCAATTTGCCAAGTCAAGAATTAGAGGCAGCACTTGAATCTAGATATTCTTGACATTTTGGTCAATCCACTAACCACATGCTACCTCACAAAACACTAATTTGATTATTTAGATTATCAAATAGAGTCATGCACTATATTAAAATTGTGAAGTAATAAAGAGATCACTTTTTGTAGTTTTATTTTCATCTCAAATATCTCACAATTATGTTCAACCAAGGTCACAAGATTTCTTCTAAAGCCTTATGATCCAATAAAAGAGATAATGATATGCTGAAAAGGCAATAAAGCTGTTCATATTCCTTGACCCAGAAATTCCTAGTCCAGGCCTATATACATAAGAAAGTATAAAAAATAGGAAAAGTCCCACATGTTCCAAAATATTAATAACAACTCTTTTTATAGTGGCAAAGAATTAGAAATTGAGAGAATGCACATCAATTGGTGAATGCCTAAAGATATGATATATACATATTATGAAATTCTGTTGTTCTATAAGAAACCATAAATGGTTGGACTCTAGAGATGCATGGAATGCATTATATAGGAAAAGATGCTAAGCAAAGGGAGCAGAACCAAGATAGCAATGTACACATTAACAACAACATTGTGAGATGATCAACATTGATGGAAGTAGCTCTTCTCAGCAATTCAGAAAGTTAGGACAATCTTATTAGACCAGCTATGGACAATGCTATACCCATCCAGAGGAAGAAAAACAAAAGAAAACAAACGAAAAACCATGTGGAATATGATAAACATTACATTCACTTTTAAAAAAATTTCTCATTGTATTTCTTTCCCTTAATCCTAATTCCCCATAATGAAAGTAGTTAATCTGTAAATATGTTAAACACAAATGTGCATGTACAGTATTAACTTGACTGTTTACCACTAAGGAGAATGGGGTGGAAGGAAAGGGTGGAAGGAAGAGAGGGTGGAAGGAAATTTTGTAACTTTAAAATATAAATGTGCATATGGATGAATGCTGAAAAACTTTGATAATGTATTTGGAAAAATATCAATAAAAAAAGATAAAAAAGAGATAATGAGAAAGAAATCAGTAAGCAAGTGCATGAAATCTTTAAGATGTTAAAAAGGTCTATCAAAGACTAAATGGTTAGCTTTTACTTAAAATGTTAAATTCTATCTGGAGAAATATCCATTGAAAATAATGAACTAGAATATCCTTCAGAGAAGAGTAATCTAAAGAAAACCTACAATCAGCAGGTTAAGCACTACCAGCATTTATTGAGTTCCTGTTTGGAAGGTATTGGGAAGAGAGAAAAGATACAGGAGAAGACATGATCTTGCCCTTGAGGAGTAAATGATTTTACTGAACAAATGGCAGGCACAGATTTTAATCAGATACTTTTTAAAATGTTTTGTTGATACTTTTTTTAAACATTGTTATCATTTCACACTTCTAGAGTCCCCCCAGACTATTTTCTTACGAAGTCATTACCCCTAATAACTTAAAATCAGTTTAAATAAATAAAACCAGTTCTCTGCTTCCACTCAGTTGGTTCTATTAAATTTCACACAACAGTTCCCAGTTTTATCTGAATTCTTCACATTCATTGTTTCTTAGAGTACATATGTTTAATTATATTCAAACATAATTTGTTCAGTCATTCCTCATTCAATGACCTCGCCTTTTCTTCTAGTTTTCTTCATCTCACAAAAAAAAAATACTACTGAAGGATACTTTTCACAAAATATCACTAAATTTAAAAAACTATGTGGTTACCAATGATAATCTAAATGCTGAGTAGAAGTTGGGTAAGAGAAGAAAACAGTAAGTTATAGTTGTATTTCAATAAGTATAAATTTAAATTATAAGAGAACCTTAAAATTAGAAATGAAAGGGGCTTTAGATATTATTTCATCCACCCTTCTCATCTAAAGATGAGGAAATTAGGAATAAGGGAACTAAGACTTAAAGGAAGGTAAAATGACCTGAGTAAAATAATGGAGGAGGGAACTAAGGTTTAGAGTGAGGTAAAGTGACTTGTCCCAAAATATATGACTTATAAGTGGCAGAAGGAGGACTAGAATTAAGATTTTTTTTAACATTCAGATCAGTGCCCTTCTTAGTACATCACACTTCTTCCTTCCCTACTAAAAGCTTTTCAAATACCAGACAGACAAAAGAAAGAATGAGATTTAATTGTGCAATGACATTAGGATGGAACATTAATTTTGGGCACTCAGTGGGAGCCAGCTAATACTTAGGCAAGCACCAGTTAGCACAACCTGAGGGAGTATTTAGCATATTTGCCTTGTGGTATTCTATATATGCACCAAAATGCTGAGATTGTTTAGTTCCCAACATGATCTCTCTTAGCTAGGACAGATAAAAACCGTATGTCTTGTTTAACAGGTCCCCATCACCTCTTGCTCATTCTGCTGCAATACCTTCTCATTGAACTTCCTCATGCCCCTCATTGTTCCATTCTTCCAATACTGGAATGTCAAAGGAATTTTCCTCAAGTGTAGTCCTGCTGATGCCATAGCCCCTCCTTTATAAATTCTAATGGATCTCTATTACCTCCTAGGTCAAATGTAAACTTCCCTAATTTGTCATTTAAAGTATTGCCTAGGGGGAGTTAGGTAACCCAGTGGAGAGAGCACTGGCTCTGGAGTCAGGAGAACTTGAGTTCAAATCCAGCCTCAGACACTTAATAATTCTAGTTGTGTGACCTTGAACAAGTCATTTAACCCCATTGTCTTGCAAAAAAGAAAATAAAGTGCTTCCTAACTTTACTATATTTCCAGTCTTTTAACAAGCTACTACTATTCTCACACTTTCTAATGCAGGAACATCATCCTGTTCCCTGTTCTTCACAGCTGCTGCTACACTTCCTTTCTCTAAACTTTTGTACTGGTTACGCCCATGCCTGGAAAGTTTACCTCTCTAACCTCTATCTCTTACAATTTCCTTTATCTCCTTTAAGACTCAATTCAACAGTCCCCAATTTCAGGAATCTGCTATTGTCTACTCTTTATTTATCTTTTAGGGGGAGAGAAGAGAACAAGTATTTATTAAGACCCTTGTTGGAATCTATGGTACATACACAAACTTGTATATATTTGCCTCCCCTCTTAGAAGGTAAGCTCCTTGAGGTTAAGGGGAAGCTGTTTTGTTTTTTTTTTTAATTTCCATCCCTTAGCAGATATAAGCATCTAACTTATAATAGGTGCTTGATAAATGCTTGTTAATTAACGAACCAATTTTTTGAGGCTCTTCTATTCCAATTTCTGGATCTTTTGGAGGAGATGTAGAGTAGTTCAGACATCACAGAATAGTCCTTCCACTGTGCTACTCACTTTATGCTAATGGATTTGCATGGCGATGTTTAAAAGGATGTCAGAGAGTGATTCACCCTAGCAACTGCTAAGCAAAAGCTTCCTAACAGTCAAACATGAGTACTCATTACACATTCATGACTTGACACTAATCATTATGGGAGTCAGAGATTACAGGTTATTCTAGGTTCAGCTCTCTAGAAATGTAAAATAAAATGGAAGAGAAAAACTCTAAAGATGAGGAAATGATAGATAACATAGTTATAAACTGCTATTTTAAAACCATACTATGGGAGAAGGGTAAGCTGAAGGAATGGTTATAATAAATATTTATGAGATAAATAGTATGTCAAAACAGTGAAGAAGAGAAATTAAGAAGACCAATTTGATACTATATTTTGATAATACCACAATTTAATAATACTATAAATTAATTTATTCTAAGAGTCATAGAAGCAAAGTAAAAGAATATAGATGTTTTCTGAGGTAGTGTGTTGTAGAAATGATATCCTAACCTACCACTCTTGTTTAGCCAGTTTTTCCTAAGTAATAGGTGGTAGGCGCTATGGGTAATCACTGTCCCATTTTAAAGTTATCAAGAACTTCTTAGAGACTTGGTTGGCTCAGGAAACTAAAGGCTCAGACATCAGTATTCCACATTCTGATGTCTTGAGTTCTAGGTTCTTTCTGATATAATGCTGGTAGTTAATGATAGATAACAGATAAGTGAATTTCACTCAGTTCAAAAATGGCTTCTCACAGTTTTCATAATGTCCTAAATGTCTATCATCAATGCTCATCATCACTGATTATCCTTTCATGGCTAAGCAAATATCTTTTTTGTTAACTGTTAAATGATCTACAAATATCTCATTTTTACAATGTCAAACCTAAGTTACTGGGGGCCTGGCCCAAGTCAGTTCTTATCCGTGACAATAAGGATATTTGTCATGGGAGTTGGCTATCAGTGTTCTATAGAAATCATGAAATTGTATCATGTTAAAACTTAAAGGGCTCCAGAACATGCCTAAAGATGATGCTCTTATTATATAGGTTTTCTGTTAAGTCTATATTTTCATTTTGTAAAGATTAAAATATATAATATTGCAAGTATAAAAAGGAAGAGGAGAGGGAAAGGAAAGGAAAAGAAAAGAAAAAGTCAAGGGAGAAAGGAAGAGAAGGAAAGGGAAGGAAAGGAAAGGGAAGAGGAGAGAAGGGAATGGGAGAGGAGGAGTAAAGAAAGGAGAAAGAAAAGGAAGAAAAGATATGAATAATGAATAATGGTACTAAATAGTTCTAGATTTAGAAGGGACTTTGCACACGATATTATCCATTTTCCATATTTTAGAGATGAGACAATAGAAGCATAGAGAAGACCTTGCATGTAGGCAAATTAGAAAAAAAATTAATATCAAACAATTTTGTTTCTCACATTCTGAAACAAAATAAATTATGATAAAACCACTACATCCCAGAGCTCCCCTCTCCTTGTGAAACCTGAAACAAACCCTGAGTTTTTCCCCTAAAAGATAACATAACTGTTCCTAGGTTTGTGGCCCAGAGGTCAAGATTTAAGCTACTTCTCTTAACAAAGTTTTCTGATAGCCTCTAGTCATATCAATGCAGGTTCCCAATCACCTAAAAAGGTTTTGTCAAGGGAAGTCATGTCCCTTAATATCTGACTAGTGCTCTTTCACTATGGGAGGATGCACATCCTCTCTTTTTGTTCAAATACATTTCATATAGAGCAGAGGAGTGAATGAAGTGCTACAGTGCCTTTCTTGATTATCTTTTAATGCTTTGCATAAGTAAACCTTTTTTTCTTAATTCTTGAATGACAAATGAATAACCTCACCTCTTTCCAACAATGAACCTAAACTAACAGGGTACCAACCTGAATTAGCTTGTCCCCAAATGAGATAAATTTTAATTATTATTGTATTTAATACTCCATTGCTTGTTGTTATTTCATTATTGAAAAGAAATGTGAGTTTGGAAATTTTCTCTAAAAATGCAAATTGGCTAGTCACCTTCAACTGACTCATAGTCCAAGTTTACCTGAAATACTGTGGAATAGTCTATGTAAGCAGCAGAGAACTTTAACCCATACTTTTCTGGCTCTATGGCTATTCCTCAAGCATAGCATGTACTCTCCCTTCACCTATGCCTATAAGAAATCTTGAAAAGGTTAGCTAATGTCATAGCCTACAAGAAGCTATTCCTGATTCCTTCACCTACCAGTCTCACCGCAACACTGCTAGGTTATTTCCCTTGTTTTATATTTCATAATTATTTATCTATTTATATATTATTTACTGAGATAGAACATGAACTCCTTGACAGCAGGAATTGTCCACCTTTTGTCTTTGTATCTCTAGTGACTGGTTAAATAGTACAGAGTTCACAAAAGCTTGTTAAATAATTTATCAATCGCCTTGTTTTGATAAAGAATCCTAGACCTCATGGCTGTTTCTCCCAACATATGCTATATCAGTGTCTGATTTCAATACAAAACAAACATTAAGAGTAGCTTAGAAATAGTCACAAAAGCTTCTTTCTCTATATATTATTAGTTCCTTTTACTAGTAATGATAGAATGTTATGTAGTAAACTAGATTGAGAGCTAGTTCAAATCCACTCTTTCAAAATTTTTCCTGTTGATTATGGCCAATTGTCCTTGTACTACCTCATTCTTGGTATATGATTTAAGTCCTTCTCAGACTGATTTTCATCTTTCTCATTAATCTTTGTAGGAATATATATTATTGTTTTGATCATCCATTCTATAACATATTCTTAAAAATTTGGATCCATCTTCTGGCAACCTTTCCAGCAAAGTCTCCCCCTCTCCTCCCTCTACTGCTGCACTTTCCTCTTGATCTTTTCAACTGTTTGCTTCAGTTGTTGTTTCATCCAGGGTATCTTGTAATGGTTTCCATCATTGTCAGCCTGACTTCCCTGGGTGGTATTTCTGCTCCATTTACTCAGTGAGGAACAATGTCTCTGAATCATTTGTCATCTCCGGTAGAGCTTCTCCAGGCAATATGAAAGCTTGCCTATCATGATGTCTTTTATGCTGTCAATGGAGAACTACTGGTCCAAACTAGAATTTCTCTTGTCACTTTTAGCAAGTTTTTATCGGGTTTGAGTGACTATTAAAAGAACTAGACCCACAATCAAATTTTACCTATGAGATTTTGAGATCACTAAAAAGCCCAGGATGATGCTCTCTGTGTTCTGAATTTCATTGATGTTAGCATGATTCATAGTGTTTAAAATCTATGCCACTTCATAACTCTTTCATGATTAAAAAATCTAGGAATATAGCACTTTCCTAATATAATGGCATAAACTTTCTTCCTAGAGGATAATACTTGCTTTCTACATTTTAGGGTGACTAAAGAATAGAATTTCTTTAGCTTCAAAGTCATACTAATAGAGAGAACCACAAAGATCACTTTTTATCAATAATTTGGATCTCCAATGTAAACCCAGGATTTTCCCTTTAGGGATTTATCTCCTAAAATTTAGACTGGTTTCATACATATGTATATGTTAAATACATATGTATATATGCATGCAAAAATTTTAACACACATATGAGTCTAAGTATACTAATATTGAAGGATAGGTGAATGAATGGATGAATAAGTAGATGAATGAAAATGGACCAAATCTGTGATTTTGCTGGTTTGGGGAACTATTTGGTGAGGAAACTCCTTTTATCAATGCAGATGGGGATGTTCTCTGTGATTTTGAGTTGTGGAAAGTGGTCTAGAGCACTAAGAAATTACATGGCCATGGTCACACAACCAAGATATGTCAGAGGTGTGACTTGAACGAAGGAATTGGTTTTGATGACTTACTATCTATACATATAAAGAATTATATTTTCCCTCCTCAATTAGCAAGTTATTATTGAGTTCCAATTCTCTTCCTAGAAATATGATAGGTACATCCCATGATCTGTTATTGAAATAGAGGTTCACAAAGATTTTGAGACTACTATCTTTAGTAAAGGATTGGGTATAGAGAAATTCATTCACTCAACAGATTAAGACCCAATTCCAAGACCACCAAGTAACAAAATAGTTGTCCCTATGTTTTGACTGAGGTAATTTTGTCCATAGGAGTTCCTTATGGTAGTGAAATCACAGGGCAAAAAAAGAACAAAGAGCGGTGTTTCTAGGGAATGTATTAAGTTTATTTAAGACATAGTCTACTACTAGTAGTCCTTTGGTATCAAAGAGATCCATCCAACCAATCAAATGATTGGAGGCATGAGTTGCACATTGATGAGGCACAGCTTCCCATTGATAATGTTTGGCAAGCACCAGCATGTAATATCTGGTGACAAAATGGCACAACTCAACATATCCAAACCTATCTCTTAGTGAACTCATCAACAGTACTGCCTATCCTTTCTCACATTCCTTGGTTTTCCTTCCTTTCTTTTCAGCAAGACACCATAGCACACCACCAATGATGGGTAAGCACCAGTATTTGACATCTGGAGGCAGAATGTGTTTCTCAGGTACATCCTAACCTGTCTCAAAATTGGCTTAATCATCAAAATGATTTCCTCTCTCTAATCTTCCATCTTTGAGTTGTGAGCTACTCAAAAATATGCCTCAATTGACAATAGCTTCAAGACTAGGACAATGTCAGTTTACCATACATGGGGTTATACTGTACTGCTGTTAGTATACTCCCAACAACTAGATTTCAATGAACCTGCACTGAACGTTTCATAGCACCCATCTCTGCCACTCCAAATTTGGCAATCTGAACCCAACTCCTTTTCAATAGGCTGAGAGCAACAGAGACCATCACCCACCCCTTCAAAACAATGCCCACCTATTTCTCAGGACCAACTGACCCATGTTCAATAGCTGTTCTCAGGGAACCTTTCTCCACTTCAAAGTTCCTTTTTGAATATATTCAAAAAAAATTTAACAGAAAGACACAGTTTAGTGGAATTGAAGGAGTCAAGTTCAGAAAACTCTGATCAACACTTTAGGACTTTCAGTCAAGGTAGCTGCCTGGCCAGAAGGAGGACATCCATCTCCCTCATACTCAGTCCACCAAAAGAATACAATTAGCCTGACTCAATAATAATCAAGAAATCTAATGGGAAACAAAATTTTAAAAATGAGTCTAGAAAGATTAGCAAAAACACATAGTCTCAATACTTAAAGACTTGTGGTGGAGAATGATATCCATTTCTAGAAAGGGAACTGTATAGTTTAAATGCAGACCAAAGTTTGCAATCTTCCATTTTTAAAAAAAATATTGCTTTATAAATTGTCATTTTTTTCTCTTTCATTTGGATGTGGTTCTTCTTCCACAACATAAATAATATGGATCTATGTTTAGTATGGTTATAGATGTAGAGTCTATATCAGATTGCTTTCTGCTGGGTAGGAAGGGGGGAGGGAAGGGAGAGGGAGAAAAATGGGAAAAAAAACTACCATTAGTTGGAAAAATAAATAAATATTAGAAAATCTAAAAAAAGTCTCCAAGGCTCTGTGTCTGTAGGTAATAAAAGTATAAGTTTACCCAAGAATACCCCAGGGTGATCACATGAAACCTAAGAAGTAAGCTAGGGTGACAATAACCAAATTGATCCCTCAATGTCCAATCCAGAACCACCCAACTCAGGGCTCCAAGGCTCCTGGCAGTCTATCCTGATGTATAGAAAAGACACTGAAGATCCAATACTCTTAAGAAAAGGACCTAATTATGGGAGGTCTAAAAAGGAACCCAGGTGACCCAAAGCTAGACCAAGTAGAAGAGACTGTACCTAAAGGTATAACTGGATTAGTACCCTGGCCCTGGCTCAAATCCTCAATTGAAGAACAAAACTGAATATATGAGTAATCCAAAGAAGACACAAACCAGTGTGAAATACTTCTACAGATCTAGATGTACACACAAATCTAGACTAGAAGAAAAACATTAACTATAATAAGCACTATAGCAGACTGAAAATTGTGATCCACTTGAAGAAATTAAAGGAATTAAGTCACTGTTTGAGACTTTGTATGTCTCTTAAGCAGTAGAATGCTGGAGACCCTTGAACTGGCTCACAAGAACTGTTCGATTTTCAGTGAGAATATTTTTAAATCTCTGAAATTAGTAAATCCAACAAATTAGTGGTTGATTTAGTGTTATGGATTTGTAGATTTAATAAAGCAATAAAAGAAATGTTAATGATGCATAAAAGTACCGTACCTTTGTAAAAAGTTAGTTGTTAAAACATTTACTATCCTACATACCATATTTCCACATGTATAAGATGCACTCTTTTTCAAAAAAAATTGGGATCAAAAACTAGGAGCACCTTATACAGTGCTAGTAGATTTTTAACTTGCATTTCCCACTTTTCCCACATTTGTTTTTGCGCTCATTGTTCCTTATCTGTTACCTGCATATTAGGTGCCATTTTGCCACATTCTGACCAGAAATGGTTCAGAAAAATTTTTGTATGAATTCAAGTTCATAGTGATTCAGTATGCAAAAGTGAATGGAAATCATGCTGCTGAATGTCAGTTTGGTCCTCCTCCAACTGAGAAAACAATCTGAGACTAGCTTCAGGAAGAAGGAACCCTACTGAAAACACCATGGCAGAAGGCCATGAGAGGCAAGTCAGCCAAATGGCCTGATATAGAGAGGGAATTGAAGAGATGGATGAAGAGCAAAGGGCCATTGGAATTCCTGTATCCACAAAGCTGGTTCAACATGAGGGCAGAAGAACTGCTGATGAAAAAGAAGTTCCTGATTTCAAAGGAGATTACAACTAGTGCTTCAGGTTCAGACCAAGCATGCATCTATACACCAGACTTGCCCAGAGAGTGCTTGTGGTCAACCACGGACCAGGGAACAGACAGAAGAGTGGTCAGAGCCTCTCCTAAGACAGTGATTTGTCATCAAACACAGATGAAGATAAGCTTTTGGATGTCAGTTTTGACAATGATTAGGACTTATGTGAATTTCATGATGAATAAAATTTGAGTTCAATAACTGTATGTAATACATGTTTTTTTCCAAATTTCAGGCCCCAAAATTAAGGAGCATCTTATACATAGGAGCATTTTATACACGGGGAAATATGATATGCACAAACATCACAGTAGAATAATTTTCATATTCCCTAAAATTGATTAAGTACAGAACATCTCTCAATGGAAAGTAAGAAGAGACTCAATGCCATCCTATTAACTTGTTTGAAAGTAAGGAGTCATTGTGAATTTGGAAGTTATAGGACTTGAGCTCAAATGTCATCTAGGAAACTTATTATTCAGTTTCCTCATCTGTAAAATGAGGAATTCTGAGGTCCTTTTTAACTCTACATCTGTGTTCCTATAACCTCCTCAAAGGAACAAGGGAAATATCTGGAACCTAGGTTCAATTTTTAATTCTTTTTTTTTTTTGGCTCCCTAACCTTCCCAGCCATTATGATCACATCAGTCTTCTACTCAGATTTCCAGATTGGATTTATGTTATTCTAGTCAATGGATGAGGAGTTTACTCAGTTTAGGGTGAAAACACTGATTTAGGAATTTAAGAACCTCGGTTCCTATCTCATTCTTAATATTTATTACCTTTGTGACCATGGGTACCTCCCTACCCTTTATCTATAAAATGAAAGGATTTTTACTAGGAAACCTCTGAAGTTCTTTTCAACTTCATCCCTATGATACTCTTATAGGATAGTAGAATTCAAAAGAATCTAAAAAGCCATTGTTTCCAAATGGAAAAGACTTCCTTGTTGGGTCCCATTCTGGACTCTCTTATCCTTTCCCCAGGAGAGCTTTGGAGGGGTGGGAGACAAGGAAGACATGTTCTCCCTTTGTACACCAAGGTCTCCATTTATTTGCCAAAATACAAGTCCTTAAATATCCTCCCCTGTGGGGGTCCATCCTCCGAGGGGTCCTTAGAAACTGACAGGAGGGATAGAGTCAGCAAAATGAGTTGAGTCAATAAGTGGGTAAAGGCAGGAGCAGGTTGACTGACTGTCAGCTGCTTGGATTTATTTTATAGTCTCAGAATCATGTATGTTTCAAGCAAGCAAGCTGAGATCATTTCCTTGGTTACAAAAGTGTACAATTTTCATCATCAATCATATAGTTCATATGGTTACAAGTTTTAATCATGTGATTACAAGTTTAAGTAATAATCACATAGTTAATTGATTTCTTATCCCTACTCAGACCATGATGACCTTAACCTGTCTGTTACCTTATTTATTACTACATTGTATAATTGTTAATTCATTTAAAGTTATTAATTAAGCAATTCTTTTAGTTTTTATATTTTTTGTGTAAGCAATATTTTTCGAAACACTCCCTTAACAATCTATAGTGAGGGTCTTTATGCTTGTCCACCCATCTGTTAACTCTTATAATAACCAATTTTTCTTTCAGTCCTTGTTGGTAGAAACCAGTTTCTGTGACTTTTTTATTCTTTCCCATGAAACTAAGGCTGCTGGAGTTCACATATAGGTCACCTGTACTAACTATTTTCTCACCATCTTTTTCATATATTCCTGTGTATGCTAAGGGGGGCAAAACTATTAATTTCCATGGAATTCTATCTGACCCATCTTGTATCTGTTTTCCCTATATATATTCTGGCATCTCCTTGGAATTTCCAGTGTTGGGTTTTCCAGAGATTTCATAATGTTGAAGCCTTTTGTATGCCTCAGGGAGAGGCAGTCCTGTTAAATTTGGACAGAGTTTACAATTTGTTTTATTCAAGGAATTTTTCTGAAATCCTTCCTTTATAGTCATTCCAGTATTAGGGTGAGTAAATATTGTAATCAATAATAAACCTATAAATATTGGTATGCATGAAATCCCTATATATATTGAAAAAGGAAATGTTGTTCCATCAGGCAGTGTGACTGCCTGGAGTCTTCTTGCTGCGACTGTGTCAAACAGCTTAGAGACCCTGGCTCCCAGAACTCCCCAGTCTCTAATCCACTCCCATGGTACTTAATAAAACAACATTCTGGTTCTCAGGGCACTAGGTGATGAAGATTTACAGTATTCCCACACAATAGTCCCTAACACTTCCTCACATCTTCTATCCTCAAACTACTGCTCTTACTGCTACCTAAAGCCAAGAAGAGCTATATATTTCTTCAAATACTTTAAAATAATTGTTGTTTTCCCTCTCCACACTAAGTTCTGTCAGTTGTTCCTTAAATGTCAAAGTTGCCTTCCTTTCTGCCCCTCACCACCCTGGCCACCTATCTTTTTCACCTCCCAATCCCCAAGAATCAATAATTGACAACAATTTGAAAGGAAATGGGAAGGGGCGGCTAGGTGGTGGCTAGGTGGCATAGTGGATAAAGCACTGGCCTTGGAGTCAGGAGTACCTGGGTTTAAATCTGGTCTCAGACACTTAATAATTACCTAGCTGTGTGGCCTTGGGCAAGCCACTTAACCCCATTTGCCTTGCAAAAACCTAAAAAGAAATCTTAAAAAAAAAACAAAAGGAAATGGGGCAGCAAGTTGACTTACCAGGCCCAGTGTCTAGTCTCAAACACTTACTAACTGACCATGGGCAAGTCACTTAACTCTCTTTGCCTAAATTTCACCATTCATACAATAAGCTGCAAAAGGAAATGTCAAGTCACTCCAGTACCATTATCAAGAAAACCTCAGAGTCACAAAGAGTCAGACATACCTAAAATACTGAACAATATAAAAGGAATTCCTGCTTCAAAGAAGGGTAGAAGAAATGGCACCCAAGGTTACTTCAAACCTCTAGATTCTCTGATACCTAGAATCCTTACCATATGGTGTCAACCTTTTCTCATGCTCTTATTCTCATTCTCCATTTATTAGTTTTAACATTCCTGTCCATCAATTTAATTTTCAAAAGACCACATGTATTATATTTTAGAACATGAAATATTAGAAATCCAAATGTGTAGAGCTTTTAGAAGCTTCCTAGTTTGTTAAATACCAATAATGATTACTGTTTTATTGTTCCTTCTGACTAGGAATAGGGAAAGTTAAAAATCTGACCTGATTTGCTGTCCAAAAACAATGATAATGTGTTTCTGCAACTGTCATCATGGAGAAACACTGTTTTGTCACATTTCTTGACAAGTTTGAATTGTGGCAATGATATATTTTAAACTGATTTTTTATGCTTTTGTATTTTTTTTCCCCCAAGACTGGATAGAGGCAAGAGATAAACTGTTCCTTTGTGGTCTTGTTGATAACTGATATTTGCCAGTGTTTTTCTCTCCTTTGCTTTCTTTTTAAAAAAATCCCTTTTTATTTCTTCAAGAATTAAGATGAACCCCCAAGAGGCAGTGGAGAAAAGTAGGGAAAGTATTGGTTCTGGAATCAAATGTCACAGGTTCATAATCTCATCTCTGATGGTTTACAAATATGTGATCTTGATCATTTAACATCATTAGTCCTCATTTTTGTCTGTTAAAAACCAAGTGGGGGGGAGGGGAGATTTAGACAAAATGATCCTTGAATAAATCTGTACATACAACCTAATCTCTAATTCCTATCTTTGGTAGCTCAGTAAAGCTATACTACAAACTAATCTCTAATTCATATCTTCGATAGCCCAGTAAAGTAGCTCAAACCAGAAATCAGACCTGATACAAATCAGCTCTAGGAGGACAATAATTCATAAGGGCAAGGTTCTGCTCCTAAATATAAGAAAGCAGCTTGTACTTCAAAATTTCAATACCAATGCAATAAACAAATGTTTAATTTTCAAAATCAATTATGTTCATCATCATAATTATGAAAATTAATTATGTTTATAATTAGATTCCAAGAATATGTATGTGAATTTGTCTTCTCCTAATAAATATATCTCCTTTACAGAAAGATATCAAAGATATGTAAGGCACTATAAACATTTCATATATTTGTTTTGTAAACTTCAAGTAAATATTTCTAGAAAGATTATCTTTTTTTTAATAATGACAATCAAGGTTCTTCCTAATGCCTAGGCAGCTGTGAAAATTATTGTGAATTGTCCCTGACTAGGTTCTTCTTTAGAAAAAAAATTGAAGCTAGTAAAATAACAGTCACCCTTCATTAAGGAATATTTTCCCAAAAAAACAACAAAACTTGTCATTTAGCTGTTAACCAAAGCCACAAAATCCAGTTATAGTGAAGTCAGCTATCAAAAACTATTTTTAAAAACCAAGAAAGCAGATTTACCCATGGTTTGCAGCCTGTCATTCTCTTCCCTTGTTTCTATTTTTCTTCCAGTCCCCTTTTTATGCTTAATCTTCTTCCTCTTAGCTTGCATCCACCAGTTGATGCATGATTTATGATAATATAATTTTACTGGTTATCCCATTAGAGGAATATTATATCTTAGATTAACAGATTTTAGCAATCCATTCTAGTATACAAATGATTACTCTTAATTCAACAGACCTTTATTATGCACAATAAAAGAGCACAATTTAAATCTTTCAAGGAGTTTACAGTCTAATAGAGCTAATAGCATTATAAACAACAGATAGATATTTTATAAGCTAGATGTGATAAGGAAGGGAGAAGTAATTTTCAGTTTAGTTTAGAAATACGGAGTTTGATTATCACAATTTTCTGCCAAAATTTAATTGCCTTAAAGTCTAGTGAGCTTTAGTTATTTTGAAGGTTTCAACTTTTCATCAGTGCCCTAGAAGTATTACCTGAGAAAATAATAGTCACTAGTAATAAGTGCATTAGTAATAAGTGCACTAGTAATAGACTGGACATAAGGAAAGACAATCCTGAGGTTCTTGGAAGAGCCTAGCAGAAAAATTGTACCATACCTAAGAAGAATATTATTAGGACTCTAGCAAAAATGACTTCTAAAAGTTGTGAATTTCTCTTTGTTCATATGTGCTTCCCCCCCGGCATCTGTATATATTTGTGAGAAAGTATGTCACAGACTTTTGATGGATGTTTTGTACCAACTATACCCACCACAACTAAAACTTTTTCTAAAAATTAATTTGATATGGCTGACTAATAGATTAATAATCAAAGAGGTTTCAGGAAAGCTCACTGGCCAGTTTCAAGAACTAAAGCATTAGAAATATCCTCCTCAAACTTTTAAAACTATCCTGACTCTAAGGACACAAATGGCTTTGCTTTGAAGATCTAATGTGAATCTATATTAGAATAGTAGTTTATAGCACTTGAACTACACTTGAAATGGAAAAGATCATGTTATATTAAACACCATAGATTTTACAAACCTCATAATAAACATTAGCAAATAAGAATGGAAGTGATAAAGGAGGGGAGAAAATAATACAAGTATCTCAGGTAAAAATCCAATATCTAAAATAGATAAAGAACCAACACAAATATATAGTCAAAAGACATTTCCCCACAAAATATATAGTAGACAGAGGATATGAATAAATTGCTTTCAAAAGAAAAGTTGTCAACTATTGATGACCATATGAAAGTTGTTTCTAATCACTAATGATAAGGCAAACATAAATCAAATCAACTCTAAAGTTTTATCTCATAGCCAGCAAACTGGCAAAGAAAACAAGATGGTAAGCCAATATTAGAGATGTATAATGACAAGCACACTGATACTACATTGATGCAAATTAGTTCAAACATTATGGAAAGTAAATTACTATTTTACTAAAAAAAATGTGCAAACTATCCTATAACTCCAGAAAGTCACATTTTAAATCTTATATAAACCAAAGTATTTGTAGCATTTTTTCATTTTTTAAATTTAGTAGTAGAAAAGAAATGGAAACAAAGTAGATGCTTATGTATTTGAGAATGATGAAACAAATTGAATTTCTGAACTATTATCATTGTTCAAATCCCATTCTGCATTCCTACTGTCTTATTGCTTTTTGCTATTACCCTCTATCACACACATACACACAAACAGACACAGACAATGCCCCACTCTAGAGCTATACATCTCCTATACTATGATCCCTGGAATGACTGAAGCATAGGTAACAGTCTTACCTTCATCTTTTTCTTTCCTTTTCTTCCAACCTTCTGATTCTCTCTGAGATCTGGCTAGCTCCTAATGATGCTGCTACACCTTCTTGGTCTCTCTTTCAATACTGAATAGACTTTCACTCATTCCCCTCAACCTAACTGTTCAAGGTCAGGGAATTAGAACTTTTCCTCCTTTGAGGTTCATTCAATCTAAATTTATTAACAATCAAAATTCTTGAAGCTGCTGTCTACCAACCTCCAGAACTTTCCTTTCTTTCCTTAAAGAGTTCAGTACCAGATTTAAAATATTTCTGTTCTAATTCTTGTCATCATACTAGAGGACTTTAACCAATGTGTTGATAGTCCTTACCATTCCAGTTCCTCAATTTGTTTATTTCACATGACCCATTCCTATATTCCACTTAGGCCACATACAAAGGTACCATGATCGGCCAGAGCCAAAGAACCTCAGCCTCCCGGAGGCAGCCCCAGGGCACTGGGAGCCTCAGCTCACAGCAGCGGGGGAGTCTCCTGAACTGCACCCCAGGGAGCACCGGGCACAAAGTGGGGGAACAGCGGGGGACCTCTGCCAGATGGAGCCCAGCCCGCGGGGCACACAGCCAGCAGCTTGGTCTTTCTGCAGCCCAGAGCCGGAAACAGAAGCAGGAGCAGCCTGTAAGCAGGAGCCCCCAGGGCATGAGCCCATTGAGCTGAGGGAAGGGAGTGAAGAGAGAGAGACTGCAGAATTCTGTCCTCTGTCCCTGGAACAGGACTCTGGGGCTCTGACCACATTCAGATCCTGATCGCAGTCTAGGCCCCCCATAGAACAGCAGCCCCGCCCCACCTCAGCCCCGTGGCAGAGGGGGGCGCTTATGGTCATTCACAGACCAGGAGGGAGGACAGAGCCTCACACACTGAGACCCTTGTAAGAGTGTCCCAAAAGATCAGGAAGCACCCCCAAAAAAACAGGCTTAGACTGGGAAAATGAACAAAGAAACAAGAGGAAGACGATTGAGAAATATTTTGAAAATGAGCCCAAGAAGGATCAAAATACTCATCTGAAGATGAGGAAGCACAAGCTCCTGCATCTAAAGACTCCAAGAAAAACAGAAATTGGGCTCAGGCTATGATAGAGCTCAAAAAGGACTTTGAAAATCAAATGAGGGACTTAGAAGAAAAACTGGGAAAAGAAAGGAGAGAGATGCAGGAAAAACATGAAAATGAAGTCAGCAGCTTAGTCAAGGAAATCCAAAAAAAAATGCTGAAGAAAATAGCATGCTAAAAAACAGCCTAGGTCAAATGCATAAAACAGTTCAAAAAGTTATTGAGGAGAAGAACATTTTAAAAAGCAAAATTGGCCAGATGGAAAAAGAGATAAGAAAACTCTCTGAAGAGAATAAATCCTTCAGACAAAGAATAGAATTCAGGGAGATTGATGAATTTACCAGAAATCAGGAATCAATACTTCAAAACCAAAAAAATGAAAAATTAGAAGAAAATGTGAAATATCTCATTGAAAAAAAACAACTGATATGGAAAACAGACTTAGGAAAGATAATTTGAAAATTATTGGAATACCTGAAAGTCATGATCAGGAAAAGAGCCTTGACATCATTTTCAGAGAATTACTACAGGAAAATTGCCCTGATATTCTAGAAGCAGAGGGCAAAATAGAAATGGAGAGAATCCACTGATACCCCGCCCCGAGAAAGAGATCCCAAAAAACCAACCCCCAGGAATATTATAGCCAAGTTCCAGAACTCCCAAGTCAAAGAGAAAATATTACAAGCAGCCAGAAGGACACAGTTCAAATATCACGGAGCTGCAGTCAGGATCACACAGGACTTAGCAGCAGCTACATTGGAAGCTCGTAGGGCTTGGAATACAATATACTAGAAGGCAAAAGAGCTTAGAATGCAGCCAAGAATGAACTACCCAACAAGGCTGAATGTCCTCTTCCAGGGAAAAAGATGGACTTTCAATGAACCAGGGGAATTGCAAATGTTCCTTTTGGAATGGCCAGAGCTGAACAGAAGGTTTGATCTTCAGATACAGGACTCAGGTGAAGCATGGAGGTTGGAGGAGAGGGGGGAAATATGAGGGACTTAATGAGGATGAACTGCATGTATAGAAAAATGATACTGATAATATACATATGAACCATCTCAGTTAATAGAGCAGGTAGAGGGAGCTTTTGTAGTTGAAGCACAGGAGAAAGCTGAATTCGAAGATAAAATATGGTGTAAAAATGGAATGGGAGAAAGAAAAACAAGAGGGGGAATAGTCCAAGCTATTTCACATAATAAGATTTTTTTATTACAATGAGCTATTGCAATGATATGGAAGGGGGGAGGCAAGGGGGGGAATGAGGGAAACTTTGCTCTCATCAGAGGTGACTAGGAGAGGAAACAGCAAATATACTCAATGGGGTATAGACATCTGGAGTAAGAGGGAGGGGGGAACAGGGGGAAGGGGTAGGGATGTGAATAAAGGAGGAGAGGATGGACCATGGGGGGAGGGTGGTCAGATATAACATATTTTCTTTTTTACTTCTTGCAAGGGGCTGGGAATGGAAGTCCTGCCCAGGACCATGGGGCCAGGTGGATTCTGGGCCTAAGGGGTGGTATGGGGGCTCAGGGCTTCTTGGCCCCAGGACCAGGGATCTGTCTGCTGCGCCACTCTGTGACCCTACAGCAGAGTCAGAGTGAAAGGAGAGAGAAAATAGAGTACATGGTAGTGGAGAAATAAGAAAGGAGGGAGTTGCGATCAGCAATGGCAACATTTGAAAAATATGGATGTAACTTTTGTGATGGACTTATCATAAAGAATGAGATCCACTCACAACAGAGTTGATGGTATTGGAAAAAAGACTGAAACACATTTTTGTTATTATTATTTGGGGGCGAGTGCAAGGCAAGTGGGGCTGGGTGGCCTGCCTGGGGCCACATAGCAGGGTGATCATTGGGTGTCTGGGGCCGGATTCGGACCCAGGTGCTCCTGGCTCAAGGGCCAATGCTCTGACTGCCACCCAGCCACCCCTACTATTATTACTATTTTATTTTATTTTGGGTCTTTTTTTTTCTTCTTTTTGGTTTTTGCAGGGCAGTGGGGATCGGGTAGCTTGCATGTCACATGGCTGGGTGATTATTGAGTTTACGAGGCTGGATATGGACTCGGGTGCTAGTGGCTCCAGGGCTGGTGCTTCACCCATTGCACCACCTGGCCATACCTACAATTATTACCATTATGTTTTTTAATTTTAATTTTTTTCTCCCCCCTTTACTTTTTTGCCCAAGCAAGTCTATCTATATTCGTGGGGGGGATATTTTGTTTACTTGTAAACAAGTATATTTTATTAATGTAAAGAGTTGTGGCTACAGCTTTGTATGTTCTGGTGTTGATCTGACTATAAATCTGCCTTAACAATAAAAAAAAATTCCAAAAAAAAAAAACAAAGATACCATGATCTTGCTCTCATCCACAAATGCAGCACTTTCATGGTTTTGTTTTGTTTTTTGCAAGGCAATGGGGTTAAGTGGCTTGCCCAAGGCCACATGGCTAGGTAATTATTAAGTGTCTGAGGCCGGATTTGAACTCAAGTACTCCTGACTTCAGGGCCAGAGCTCTATCTACTTTGCAACCTAGCTGCCCCAGCACTTTCATGTTAATGAAATCTGAAATTCCTTTATCTGACCAAATTTGTTATTATTTTAACTCTCCCCATGCATCCACAAAACTTGTTCTTTCTCTATATCATGATCTCTAATTCTTTAACCTCTCTGTTTTTCTCCAGGCTTTTATCCCTGCAACAGTTAAATTTTTCTCATTTGCTCATCTGGACCTCTGGTGAACCACTTTAACTACATTGTCCTCTCTTCTTGCATTCTTGACTCACTTATTGTATTTCTAATCTTGTCCAACTATGTCTCAAGTCTTGGACCACTTCCAACATACTTTGTTTTCATTCATATTGAAACATGCTGCTGAAAAATGCAAACATCTATGCTAACTGAGCCCACCAAAAATATATGCCAAATAAGCTCAAATGGACACTTAGGGTTTCAAAGCAATCTTTTGAGACCTCCCTAATTAACTAATTAACTCACCATTCCATTCACTATTTTGGCTTTTCCAAAACTTTCCATCTTTCCACAAATCCTTCATTGCTGCCAGTTCCCTAATCTACTTAGCTCTGAATCTCGCTTATAGATTACTGAAAAAAATTTAAACCACTAGCTCCTCTTCTCCTTCCTTCACTCGGGTGCCATCCATTCAGCATCACCTCTTTCACACTTATTTCATATGATAAGATGGTCTTCTTGCCAAAGTAAAACTGTCTACATGCCTAAGTGGTTTCATTCTATCTCACCTTCTCCAGAAGACTGTCTTCTTTCTCATCCCCACTCTCTCAGGAATCTTTAATCTCTTCCTCTCTATTGCCTGCTTTTCTATTTCCTACAATACATGTTAATCATTCAGTCCCCCAAAAAATAGAAAGCTTCAGTTGATATGTAATTCTTTGCTTGCTACCTTTCCACATTTTGGTTCTACTTTATTGGCTAAGATCATTGAGAAGATTGTCTACACCTCTTTGCCTCTCCCGTGTTCTGCAATGTGGCTTTTCACTTGAACATTCAATAGTAATTGAGTTATCCAAAGTTATCAATAATTTTTAATTGCCAAATGTAATACCTTTTTTTCAGTCCTTGTCCTTTATGACCCTTCTGCAATGCTTGAACACTCTAAATAACCCTCTTCTCCTCAATACTCTTTTCTTTCTAAGTTTCTATTCAGGTTTTCTCTTTCCGTAAGATCATTCTCCTTTGATATATTTTTGTTGAAGTCATGCTCACTAATGAAGGGAAGTGCCCCCAGGGCTCTGTCCTGTCCTGAGCCCTTTTAATTCACTTATAATCTCTTTACAAATTATTCTCAAATGTACATAACCAGTTTTAATTTTTCTCCTAACCTCCAGACTCAAATGTTGAACTACCTATTTGGCAGATGGGATAGAATGAAATTATTTAAGCATGTAGATAGTTTTACTTTTGCAAGTAGGTCATCTTATACTGTGAAACAAGTGTGAAATAGGAAATATTAAGGTATGGCATCTAAGTGATGGAAGATGAGGAGGGGAGAAGCTGTATTTCTCAATAGTGGCTTAACTTTTTTCAGTGACTGTAGACATTCTAAACTCACCATGTCCAAAACTGAACCTATCTCCTTCCAAAAACTTCTCAATTTCTCAATTACTATTAAGGTCACCACCAACCTGCCAGTCAGGCAGGCACATATTCTAGGTTTCATCCTTGACATTTTACTTTGCCCTCCACTTCTAATCTGCTCCCAAGTGCTGCTGATTTTGTCTTCATATCATTTCTCATATGCACACCCTTCTCTCTATAATTATCACTATCCGGATAAAGGTCTTCATCACTTACATCTGGACTATTGCGCTAGGCTTCTGGTTGGTAAACCTGTCTCCAGTATCTCCTCACCCAAGCTCAATTTCCACTTTGTTGTCAAATTAATCTTCCAAAAGCACAGATGTGAACATTTCAATATTCAACAAACTCCAGTTGTTTCTGATCACCATAAGAATGAAAATAATTTAAAAAATCTGTTTGCTGTTCAAAGTCCTTGGTTCCCTCCTACCTTTTCATTCTTGTTATACCTTACTTCCTTTCAATCCAGACCTATTCTCTGTTACCCAGAGACTTTGAAGACTTGCTAAAGATCCCACAAAACATTCCAACAACCACTGCTAAGGAATTTCACTAGTTATTCCCCAAGCCTGGAATACTTTCCTTCCTCACCTCTGTCTCTGTCTTCCTTCAAGTCCCAGATAAAATTCTCTCTTTTATAGTAAATCTTTCCTAATCCTGCTTAAAGCCTAGTACTTTCCAATTGTTGATTATATATACTATATATATATATGTATGTATATATATATATATCTTTCATAATTGTTTGAATATCATCTCTTTTAATAGACTTTGAGTTCCTTGAGAGCAGGAACTATCTTTCGACTTTGTTTTTTGTGGCATCTAGGAGCACTGCCTGTAACATAAGCTTAATATTTATTGATTGATTTATTAATCTAAAAAATATTTATATGATATAAAAATTAATCTGAGAAACTTAGAGAAACCTGAGAAATTTTACTTATATAAACTAATGTAAATTGAAGAAAAAAACAGAAAACAATATGTAAAATTATTGACATAATATGAATAGAAAGAATAAACAATAATAAACAGCAAAACTGAATCCTATAAAATATAATTAATAAGATTGACCCTAAAGAAAAGAAATGATAATGTACCCTTCTTTTTTTCAGAAGAAGGCAACTATAAATATGAAATATTATATATGAAATTTTCCTTGTTTAACATTGATAATATCTGGTATAAAATTCCAAAAAAGCCTGAAAGTCAAGATATTTGCTTTAAAGTTATTACAATAATATAGCTTCAGACCATATTGATGGTTGTGACAGCATTCAAAGAGAGGACATCAGCAATATTATTGAAAAGCACTTGTCAAGAAACAGTGATTGGGAAAATACACAGTTTAGAAGAGATACCACTGCAACACTTAAGTCAGGTAATGAATGTGAGAGAAATTGTGAAAGAAACTTTACTAGCTATAGGAACTGAAAGAAAGGGAAAAGCTAAAGATAATTCCAAGGTTTCAATCTTAGGTGGTGGGGGAAAGATAGCTACAACAAAAGAAATTAAGAACAGTTGAAAGAAGGGCAGGTTTGTTGTGACAGACTGTATATAATAAGTAATTTGTTATTAATCATAAGTATAAATGTAAAAAATTACTAAAATTTGATTTTTTCAGTTATAGCTTGATTTAGGGAAAACACCAAATTCATTTTCTTAGATTCTCATAACTGAAGAACTCTGACTTCTTTATTTAAAAAATAAGATAACAGGTCAACAGGATGATAAATTTTAAGTAACAATAATAATAAATGATGGAAGAATGAAGACCAAAGTGAATTCTTACCCTAGTAGTTGAGGTTTTAGAGTTTATCAAATATGAATGCTCTTTTTTTAACCAGTAAAATACTTTGATATTGATTAAATACTTTATGATTCCTTCTTTTGCAGTATTGTGTAAAAAATGATACTTCTAAGCCTCTTCCTGCCATCTTATTTGCATTTTCCTCCTTCAGATTCTTGATCTTCCAACCACCTCACACCTATCAAATCGAAAAAAAAATGAAAAAAGTAAAATGTTCAATGTTGTGGGGATGTGGGAAAATGGGGACAGTAATGCATTGTTGGTGGAGTTGTGAACTGATCCAATCATTCTGGAGTGCAAATTTGGAACTATGTCCAAAAGCCAATAAATTGTGCATTCTCCTTGATCCAGCAATAGCACTACTAGGTCTATACCCCAAAAAGATTACTAAAAAGGAGAAAGGACCCACATGTACAAAAATATTTATAGGGGCTTTTCTTATACTGACAAAGGAATGGAAAATGAATGGATGTCCATCAATGGAGAATGGCTGAACAAATTAGGTATGTGAATGATGGAGTATTATTATTCTGTAAGAATTATGAAAGGGCAGACCAGAAAATCTTGAAAAGATTGGCAAGAACTGATGCTGAATGAAGTGAACAGAAGTAGGAGAACACTGTACACATTACAGCAACATTGTGTGATGATCAACTTTGATGGATGTAGTTCCTCCCAGCAGTTCAGTGATGAAGTACAATTCTAAAAGATTTGCTACGGAAAATGACATCCACATCCAGTGGGAAAAAACATGCTATTTTTAACTTTCAAACTTGTTTTAATCTTTTTTTTTCCTTTTTTCACATTTTTTTTACCTTTAATTCTGATTCTTCTTTCATAGATATCTTTCATAACATAACATAACATAACATAGCTTTCATAATCAACTTTCAAACCTTCATAACATAACTAATATGGAAATATGTTAAACAAGATTGTACTTGTATAACCTATATAAAATTACTCACCATCATGGAGAGAAAAGAGGGAAGGTATATAAAAATAAAAAGTACAACTCAAAAGCTTTCAAAAAGATGGATTTTGAAAAGTACCTTTGCAAGAAATTGAAAAACTAAAAAACATAAAAACATATTTTTTACTTTTCATTTCTTCAGGTGAATTTTGTTGCTATTTGCTATAAAGTAATTATTTAGTAGTTTAACCAGAACAGCACTGAATTTAATATGTTAATTTAAGCAGCATTTTCATTTTTATTATATTGGCTCAGATCTCTCATAAACAATTAATATTTCTCCTCTTATTTACATCTGCCTTATTTCTGTTAAGTATTTTGTAGTTGTATCTTTTTGGTTTCTGTCTTGTTAAAAATGTTAGCAAATATTTTATAGTTCATTAGTTGTTTTAAATGGAATTTTTCTCTCTAACTTCTGCTAGATTTTGTTGACAATACACAAATATAAGAAGATTCTTATAGGTTTGCTTTAAATCCTGCAACTATGGAAAAGTTATTGTTTCAGTTTATTTACAGTTGTCTCTAAGGTGTTTAGTAAACCATCATATCATATGTAAAAATGGAATAATATTGTTTCCTCTTTTTATATGTTTATTTCATAATTTTTTTTCTTTTACTGCTTTACTTGATAATATATCAGATAATAATGGTGATGAAGGACAATCTTATTTATCCCCTATCTTATTGGAACGATTTCTACATAATCTCATTACATATAATATTAGCTCTGCTTTAGAAAGAAATTCTCATATTAAATTAAAGAATTTTAAAGAATTAAAGAATTAGTCCATTCACTAAAGAATAGTCCATTTATCCCATGCTTTCTAGCATTTTTATAGAAATGAATTTTGCAAAACCTTTCTTCTGAATATATTATTATATTCTTATTGTTATTATACTCTTTTATTCTTATAGCTTTTCTAATATTGAACCAACAAATCATGAATTCTAGTATATAAAAACTGGTGCTAGTATATAATCTTTTCATATGATGCTCTAGGCTCTTTGCTTATGTTTCATATAAAATTTTTATATCAATATTTGTTTATAGATCTTGGTTTGAGGTTTTCTTTCTGTTTTTTTATCTATTTGTTTGTATCAAAGGAGTTAGTAGGATAACTCCTGATTTCCTTTTTTTGTTATTTGCTATATTGGATCAAAGATTTACTATTACACTAAAAATCTGGAAACTTGTAAAGAAATGTGATTAGAACTATTTATATAGAGCAACTTCTCATGCTACATATAAAAGTAGGTTCTGACAAGATATCCACAGATGCTTTAGTTATAAAAGTTCACAACATAAACAGAGTAGACAATCAGGGAAGAAAAAAACACTTTTTTATTATGTATGGAGAGGAGAAAAGTTCATGACCCAGCAAAAAATAAAAATATCACAAAAGATAAAATCAACAATTTTGCTTGCACAAAATTAAAAAGCTTTTCATACAAATAAAATAAATTATCATTATAATGTTATAATCAAAATGGAAGTAATTAATAGGAAAATATCTTTATATGAAGTTTCTCTGATAAAGGCTTTTATCTAATATAGATGAAAATTTTATTCAAAATTATAAGAATCCATGTCTTCATCTGATAAGTGGTCAAAGGCAATGAACAGGCAATTCTCAGAGGAAGATATCCAATCTGTCAATAGGCATCTGAAAATATTGTCCAAATCACTAATAATTAGGGGAAATGCAAATTAAAGCTACTCTGTAGCAAAGATGATAAAACATGAAAAGATAAATGTTCAAGGTAAATCAGAAGAATTAATGCACAGTTGGTAGAGTTGTAAATTTGTAAAATCATTCTGTAAAGCCATTTGAAACTATGTCCCTAAGTGAATAAATTACACATGCCCTTCAGCCCACAAATAGCACTCTGAAGATTATACACATAAAGAGATCAAGGGGGGAAAAAAGAAAAGACTCATATGTACAAAATATTTATATCAACTTTTTTTTTTTGAATTGGCAAAAAAATCCATCACATCCATCCAAAAAAATTTACATCCATCAATTGGGCCATGATCAAACAAATTGTAAATGAATATAAAAGAATGCTATCGTGCTGCTTACAACATCTCTAAGGTATTTAAAATGAGTTTAACCAAACCAGGAAAGACTAATATGAACTAATGCAGAATAAAGTGAGCAGACCAGAAAAAAATGTAAAAGCAGCAACAATGTAAAAAAGAATAAACATTTTGGAAAACTTTAAAATTCTGAACAATACAATGACAGTCTCTCATTGATAAAAAGGAATGATGAAATTTGCTGCTCACCTCCTGAAAGATTACTAAGATATAAATGTTTAGATATGGTCAAGATGACAATTTGTTTGCTCAATTTGTTACTAGGATATTTTCTTTTTAGTTGGGGTTAGGTGGAGTGAACCAAAAGCAGAGGGAAAATAGGGATGAATTCTCCTCCAATGTCAACAGAATGGAAAGAATTTCAGAAAAAAATCACAGACAAGAAGAACAGTTTTTAAAAGTTCCATTTTGAATTTTTATTTAAAAGGGAATCTCTTTGGTATTAAGATTTACAGACTCTCATTCAGTCTTCTATTCCACAACGTAGGTGTCCCAAAAGTCTTAATGTGGTTTCAAGTATTAATAGCTTAGTTTAGTCTTTGTTTTAAATAGTGTTATACTGCACTAAGAATTTGGGGACACTTTCTATATTGTTGATAAATGAAGATATGTGATACATATGTATATATTTACTCATGTATATATGTATGCATATACATATTTATATATATATACTTATTTAACTTGATACATTTTTGTTATTTGAAAAATAACAGACATTGGGACATCTGAGAATAATTTAAATTCCACTAAACAAATATCAAGTCTGCCATAGACAAGTCTGGCAAGACATTATATGTATCCTTTATATTATTTACCAAGTCTATGACCTTATGATTTACACATGACTTCAAAGTGGCATTGTGGATAAAGAGCTAGACTTGAATTTAGCAAGATCTGTTTTAAGACCTTATCTCTAAAATATATATACTAGCTGCGTGACCCTGGACAAATCACTTAACCTCTCAGTGTCTCTAGCAAGTAACTTAAACCATGCATTTCAAAGCAGTGTCAGTTTGCATTGGTAGAAGTTCTATCGTGGGAGTTTCACACACACTGAGAAAAGACTACTTTGCCTTCAAAAGTAAAATAAAATTTTATTGGACCAGCATCATCTAAGAAATGATCATTTAGCTGTTTGTTTTATAAAACCATAGCAAAATGTTGCTTTTTCATAAATCATTCCCATAGATCTACACATCAGGATTGAGATAACTCTCAGTATTATCAAAAGACGTTGAATAAGTAAGCCATCTTCATTTATGTCCCATGGAATCCCACTATCCCTACTGAGTCTCTCTCTACAAGTCATTTTATATCAGTTCTGATGACTACCAATAAATAGCATAGTTGTCCCATCCTCCTTGGAGTTTTATCCCTCAGCAATTTTTTTTTTCTCAGCTTTCCGATGCTTTTAGATTATAGATAACTATAGGATTTTGTTCTGGTTTAGTCTTCTGGAGGGTTTTCTGTAATTTCATCTTTGAGATTCAGTAGAGAATTCATACATTATGTATGAAAGTTTAAAGTCCTGAATTTCCCATCAGACAGCTAAAACTCATTGTCCAAGCCTCATTACTAAGTACTTTGAAGACATGGTCAGCTTCCACAAAGCAATCTCAAGAAATCCTATTGGTTCTAGGCCACTAGGAAGAGTTTCCAGGGCCAAGGAGTTATTGCTGCCTCCATTTCCTCACCAATTAAAACAATTAAAACTGGAGGCTACCCAGCAGGATACCAGGCAAATTTATCTCTGGATAACTAAAACCATTTGGAGTAGACTGAACTGAGACTTTTTCCTTATCATTAGCCTAAGTAAATCTCTACAGACTTGGGACAATAGTTACTTTCAAGATGATAATTTTTCCATACATTTGTATTATTAAACTAGAACTTTCAACCTTACTTCATTTGACTTGGCTCTTAGACCTTCTTTTCCCAGTCTTTCACTATTTTTACACTTTTCTCCTCAATCTAAAATCTTCATATCCATTTATATCTTCAGGCTTCAAATTTTAAACTGGAACTTTGGACTTTGACAATCTAGAAAGCAGGAAAAGGTTTGGCTCCTGGGTCTATCCATTGCTCATTGAAATATTTTTGTCATACGAAAACAATCATAGATCTGGCCAAAAATTTTCCAGTATTTTGTTGCCAAGTTGTTATGAAGTTGGCCAACTGATTCCCTTCAGATAATTTACTTAGCCCCCAAAATTCCATCTTTTATGCATTAATTCTTTTTTTACATTTTGAGTGCCTACAATACACAAAACTCAAGCTTAAGTTCTGTGTATTTCAATAGTCAATATGATTTTAAATATTTGAGTCAATGTTAATAGTACCATATCTAGGTTGTATTTTTCCCCCTGTGTATTTTTCTTATTGATAACAATTCAAAATCATATACATAGAGTTAGCATTAGAAGGGGACTTAGTGACCATCACTTTTTCTTAGTTTTTTTTTTTGTGCAAGGCAATGGGGTTAAATGACTTGTCCAAGGTCACACAGCTAGGTAACAATTAAGTGTCTGAAGTCACATTTGAACTCAAGTCCTCTTGACTCCAGGGTCAGTGCTCTATTCACTGCACCACCTAGCTGTCTCTGTGACCATCTCTTTCAAGACACTTCTTTTTATCAGTAAAGAAACTGAATTAAAGTCACTCTATCAGACAATTAAGTACCTAATCTGAGTTGGTCATTGTGTTAAGAATATCATTCAAGGAGCAATCAGGATAAGTCAGAGTTCTTACCACCCTCTTCTGACCTATTTGACATTTAAGAGTGGCACAAATATAATCATGAGACTGTTGATTATTTTTCACAGATAAACATATATGTATGTAGGTATATATATGGCCTATTCCTATACAATTTTCAAATCAGAAAATGCTCATTGTTACCTTCTGCTGAAGTCTTTCTCTCTATCCTCATTCTGAACTACAAGAAGCAACAAATCACAGAACAATGCATATTTGTTCTAAAGGATTTTTTCCTAATGGAGTGGTAGGAGAGAAATAATTTTTTTGATTCATCAGTTTTTTTAAAAATAAAAATTTATCAAATTAAATTTTAAGATTTAAGTTAAAAAACGTCATTATGCAAATATGGCCAGGCAATAGAATTTCCCTTGTTCCACAGTAGATAAAGAAACTCCTAGCAGACCCTATATTTGGCTGTTGTGGTTATTTTTTGGGGGGGGGGTGAAAAAAAATCAGACTTAAGTGACTTACCCAAGGTCACATATCTAAGTATCTCTATCCATTGCACCACCAAGCTATCCCTCAAGATCCCATACTTTGGAAGTTCTATAACATTTTGGGGAAGACAGTAATGGATTTATAATAAGAAAGAGATATGAAGTGATTATATAAGTACAATAATTCAGTAATTGTCAACACAATGACAAAATGAATTTTTTACCTCTCCTAACATGCAACTCCCTCAGACTGCCTTTTTTGTAACTACTTTTCTTCTCTAAGATTCTCCTTGATGTTAATTTTAATCTAATTTTACTTTTCTTAGTTTTTTATTTAGGGAATATGAAAATTTCATAAATCGGTCACAGGTCAACCCCATCTTTGAAATTCTCTAAGCAAAAGCCAGATGACAACGAGTTGTTTATATTACAGAGTGGAATGTTTTCAGTTAGATATAATTAAAGGCAAAAAATTTGGTCCATGACAGTAAGGAGTTCAAATTCTAATTATTGAATAGGGAGATATATATATGTGCAAACAACTATTTATTTGTAAGAGTTATAGTAAATAAAGGGGAAATGATCCCAAAGAAGACACAAGCAGTGTATGTGTATTCTCAGCACATAAAACAGTACTAGAACATAGTAAAAATGTTTGCTGATTGACTGATTTACTGAATAAATTACTACATATACATGTAAATTTATTTAGTGAAAGAATATTATTATACCATACCAAGTTTCAGAAAAAAAATGAGAATTCCAAGAAGTAATATCTATCAAAAAAGCAGTACCAGAAGAACTACATACACACCAGCTCCCTTAATTTAGATAAAGAAATAAGTAAATAAGCATTTATTAAATGCCACTGTGCTAAGGGCTTTAAAAATTATCTCACTCGGGGCAACTAGGTGGCATAGTGGATAAAGCACCAGCCCTGGAGTCAGGAGTACCTGGGTTCAAATGCAGCCTCAAACACTTAATAATTACCTAGCCGTGTGACCCTTGGCAAGCCACTTAACTCCATTTGCCTTGCAAAAACTTAAAAAAAAATTATCTCCCTCAATCCTCAAACAAACCCTGGGAGGTAGACACTATTATTAGCCGCACTTTATATTTGAAGAAATTAAAGGCAGACAGAGGCTAAGTGATTTGCCCAAGAACATACAGCTTGTAATGGTCTAAGGTCCGGTCTTTTTGGCCAAATTTTGTAATTGCTGCATCAATTAACTGACTTTGGGTGATTAAAAATAATAACAATAGCAATAAACAAGCATTAATCTATAGAAAAGATCAAAAATACCTTGAATAAAGGAGGATTATGCAAGTTACTCTTTTGATGTTTGAATGCTTATTTTCATAAGAAGGGTTAACATTCTATAAAGAATTTGATTTTAGTTTTTCTTTTTTGTCTTATGCTATTATATACAAACTCAAATACTTATAATGGAAAATTAAATTTAGAAATAAAAAGAACCATTTTTAAAAATAATGATAAAATATAATGACAAAAACTAGAAAAAGTTTTCATACTATGGCTTATAGATATTACATATCAAATCACAATTGTATTTCAACTTCCCAGGACTCAACTGAAGTGATAGAAAGGGTACTTCTAAATGGAATCATGTTCCAATAACTTCATTTAGTGGAATTAATTCAGATAATTTCCGATCATAAGCAGTTGGTTCCTTACTCATCTATAACATTCTATTTGAAGATTAATATATTGTACATTTCTATTTTAGGCAAACATTATTAAATTAGAGACAGATTGCCAAATGCTATCATCAAAATTTCCTTCAATTTAGGAGTCATTTGTTACATTTTTGGAGACTAAAACTATCCTAGATAAATGTTATACAAATGTACTGTAATGGAAGAGTTAATTAAACATTAAGAACTTGATTTTCTGAATGATTTATCTCAAGGACTCCAGGTAGGCCTTGACCTGTCAGTAAAATAAATCATTGACTGAGCATGTTGTGTTTCATCAAAATAACCTTTTCTGGGCACAAGGAATTGCTTCAACAAAAGCAGAAAGACCTCAGTCTCAGTTAGTATTATTTTTTTTAATCATTTGACATATCATGAATTTTTGAAGCTCCCTAATGCTGCCCACAGGAGACCTTATAAAATACTAGATTTACATTCAGAGAGTCTGACCAAACTGGCACACGATCAAGATAACAACCTCCTGCTTTTCATATAAAAATCATCAAATGGAAAGCAAATGATGAAAAATTAGGACCCAGATAAGAACTGCCATAAGCAAAATCAAAAGTTTTGCCCTGTTCTACCAAGTTGTTGGAAGATTCCACCAGTGATAAGTGAGTGGAGGACTTTAAAGTGAAGAAGTTTATCATTCCTTTCTGATGCCTATGGTTTGAAGGTTAGTATAGCCAGATATATAGGAGACACACTCATGAGTAAAATTTGGAAGAAATTTCAAGTTTTCCTAAGATAGCAGAGCAATGTTGGTTTTGCCTCTAGCACTTGTTTACTGCAATGTAATGTCAGGGGAACTGGATGAGAGGAGGAAGGGTCTATAAATCCCTCCTGTCCTAGAGTTAGCAGAAAGTAGTTCAAGCTTTTATGGATAATCCCCTATTTGATTGTCTCAAGAGAAATTCATGGGAATGACACAAAATTTGGAGAAAAATTGAGATGATCATTCAACTTTCTACCCATGAGAATTTCTCACTCAGATGGGATAAACACTGAAGTGGGCTGGGAAATTTTTAATACAGGTGTAGGGACACCATATCCCAGAAATGGCCAAGGGTTCTTAAAAGAAAAGTGTATACAATATTCTGAATTCTAGGGAAATTTCAGCTCAGTCAGAGGTCAATGAGAACTATACCACAAGGGAGACTCCAGATTGAATGCCTTCTTGCCAAGAAAGAGGAAAAATATCTCTTATCAAAACAAAGAAACTCTGGAGAAGTCCCCTGTGCAGTACCCAGTCAGGGCACATGACAGAAAAACATTATTTTCTAACACCAGATGCTCTCTTTGGGGAGCTATAGAAAACTACAAGAGGAATTGTACACTGAAACAATAATTATTGGAAGTTCAACCTAGTAGGTGATACTAAGTGACTAAGGTTACAGAGGTTTCTGAGGGGGAAGGGGTTCCAATGAATAGTGTTGCTTTTTGAAAATTGGGCTTTGGTATTTTTTTTTCACTTTTAGCATGAAATGTATTTTCCTGAACCTGCAAATAAAACTCTTCCGAGTTTCATTAATATTATGCTTGCAAAAAGACTTAGAAAGAACATGTGTGACAAGAGTTTCCCAGATTCTGTGCATAAGGTCAATGAGCTAGAAATGTGAGAAATCTGCCATCCAAGTATCAATCAGGGTCTTCAAATGATCTGAGAACAGATAAAGAGCAATTTGAAATTTAGGCCAAGTGCATTTGCACAAGACTCTTTGGTGGAAGGAACAATGCTGCATGATTTTGTTGTGTTGAATTAGTGAGAAAGTGGGAGAGGAAAGATGTTCTTGCTTTCTTGCAAGAAAAGATTCCTTCAGATTCAAGTTCTCTTCATGGAACTTGTCTCCTGGGGAGACAACAAAGACTTTGGGAAGGATAAAATATTTGGAGGATTTATCAAATCCACATGTTCCTGATTTCTAGCTTGTCTCACTAGAGTTTTGAAGAAATTTCCCCTTAAGTAAAATCAGAAATTTGGTTGAGCTTAGATATTTCAATCTCAGTAGAAAAGCTCATTCACTCTGTGCATTGACTGGCATAATCAAATCTATGTATCTCCTCCTATTTGTTTTCTATCTGCTTCGAATAATGGATTCAGTAATTTTAGATTATTTGCAACAATCTTTTATATAATTAAAACTTGGTAGAAAGAAATACTCCAAGATCATGTTTAAAGAATTCACTCCCTTCTCACAAGATTTTGGATATAAAAATAAATACTAGAGAATAGTGAATTAACAGATATCTAAACAGATAGAAAACAGAAATCAGAGAAGTTATATAGATTAAAATATACCAGATGATACATTGAGTGAATGAATTCGCCCACTGGGAGTAAAATGTATCAATTCAGCCAAATCTTTATCTCACTTAAGGGAGTGAACCCCCCCCCCAAGTCTCTAGAAAGAAAAGCTGAAAGCCAAGGACATGTTGGCAGGCTGGCTCCTGAAAAATTTTTCTCTTTCTAGGAGGCTCTCCCTAAGGAGAATGTGTAAGTACATGGCTCCTCCCTTATAGAAGAAGCAAGAAGATAGCTCCTCTCCCAGGCTCTTGCCAACTTCATCCTCTTGTAGGCACATGTCACTGGGCAATCTCTTCATCACTATGACAAACTTTTATGAAAATGCATCAGGATTGAAACCTGAGTCACAATTTAGAGATGGTGATTTGAATATACTCTTTTTTTATAGCTGCAATTATATTAGGACACTTTATTCCAGAAAAAGCAGGAGTCATTAATAATGTACAAAGTGTTATTAGTTGATCATTCATAAAAGAGCTTATACTTATCTTCTTTCACATACATTAATGGTCCCAAACTTTACCTTCCAAGAGCAAGATCATTCAAACTACCAAATAAGGATGACTAGTATAAATGAACATTGCTCTTAGTATGTAACATGCAATAGTAGAACCTAAACTGAAAAGCTCAATTTTGTCATTTTCTGACTGGGAGAAAATGTATATGAAAATGCTGCATTAATTTTATCTTTAAATTCCTGTTTGCCTGTTAGGAATAGATGAAGTTAAATGAAATGAGTGGTTTTAGCCTTAGCCCAAACATTCTCTTCTAAATCTAAGCATTTCTGAGAGCACAGATTGGTTTTAATGATTACACCACTATTTGATTCAGTCTTCAAAGGATTCTATTAAATAGCTGATATGCTAATAAGTCCTCTGTGAGGCATTACTAAGTCTAGAAGTTCTAGGCCAACAACTGCCTTATCATATCTTCTTAGATTTCTCCAGTGTCAAACCTAAGCAAGAATGAATTATGAATATATTCACTGTGTGCACCTACAATATGTACATCAAGCCTGGGCTTAAATTACCCTAGCTGTCATTCTTCCTTGCCCAAATTAATAAGAAATAATAATAATGGACAAGGCCACTACTTATCCTGACTGTATCCTTTCCCTGAGACTCTCACTTTTCATACTTACTAAGTGTCAAAGTCACAGGACTATCAGATATACTTCAATCAATGCATATTGCTTCCTGGAGTGATCTTTCAGCAAAAAAAGGAATGTGTTTCATTTCTACAGCTCCTGCTTCTCACTATCTTACCTTCATTCCCAGCTAGAGCAAGATAATAGAAGTGAGAGATTTATTTTTGACAGTTTGTTGTTATAAGAAGAGCTAACTGTGTTGGATTATAAAATACTAAAATTCTTCTCACACAGGGATCCTGGAGTCTTTCTTGCAAACAAATTTACTTTGACAAACTCTCTACAATATTTATGTTAAGTGACTTTCACTATATTGTTGTCACTGAACATTATTGAAAAACAATGAAAGGAAGTTATTCAAATCAACATTAATGGTAGCAGCTTCTTATACTTACACTTGCATACATCTTAAGGAAGTGACAGGTAATATCGGATCTACCTTCCCCATTCACAACAACTCCTTCATTACCTTTAGTGTTTATCAGACTGGACCACATTAGGAGTCTTGATTTATGGAAGCTGCTTGTCATGGAAAGGCAACGCAACTGACCTGAAGTAGAATATATGAGAGGAAAAGAGAAATGTTAAAGAATGTTCTGCTTAGGAATAAATTGACAGAATGTTGGGAGAAAGACAAGATGAAAAAATACTTGAAGAGTAACTCCTGGGAGAGGAAGAAAGTAGAGGACCAGGTATGTCAGGCTTATCTGTATATGAACATAAATATATGTATATGTATGTGTGTTTGTGAATATATATGTACATTATTATATACATAGACATATATATATGAATAGACACAAATACTGTTTAGTTTTTTGGCTCAAGACATATATTGAAAGGAGGAAGTTTGAATAGGAATGTACTCTGTTTGAATAGGAACTTTTACCAGTGAAAATTAATAGCCACCAATATCAACTGATAAATTGCCACCCATGAGCAGGTATACATATCCACAAGATCCAGGAGTAGCAATACATTCAAACCACCAGGCATGTTTATATTATGCAGGCATTATCTAGGAATTTATGTGTACTGTTCCCATGACTCCCAAAAATAATAGCATCTGTCAACCTACTGATATCAAGAGGGTAGAAAAGTTAGCCTGTCATGAGAGAGAGATAAAGAAGACAGCAAGTGCAAGGTAGATCAAACTATCACTTTGACCCCCATTCCCCTTCTTGTCCTAAGTAAAAACAGTCAAGGATAAAGAACCTAAGAACCCTAGGCATTGCCCCTCAGAGTATAGTTTCTGTCTTCAGTCCTAAACAGACACACACACACACATACACACACACACACACACACACACACACACACACACACACAAACACACCAGATAAATTATACTATACCATCAATATTATAAAAATGAATTATTCTGAGGACTTTTAATTGATAAAGAAGAAATAAACAAAGTCAAAACAGTTTATATAATAACATTTTCAAAGCAAAAAGCTTTGAAAATTCTAAGAACTATGAAATACCCATTTATGATTCTAGAGTACTATGATGAAACTTGCCATCCATTACAAATAGTGATGCATTCAGGATGTAGAAATATGTGTATACATGTGTGTGTGTGAATTTTGTTTGACTATATACATTTATTAGGAAAATAAGAAACAACTTTAATCCCCCCCCCCTTGAGATAGAGGAAAGGGAGAGAAGGGAGAGAAGATACATTTATCTAAAGTTTTTTTTTTTAAAGACGGGGCATTATAGATGTTAAGTGTTGCATGGACCTTCAGATGAAGTGACTTTGTTAGTAGTTTTATTTTGTTACAAGAGGCAGAATTTTCCCAAAGTGGGAGTAAACCATAAATATTTTTAATGTAAAAACAAAATATATCAATAAAACTGTTTTTAAGTTAGTCAAGCATGGCCTCCATAAATATCTTAGGGCTATTAGTGTCCCCTACTCCCTAACCCAGCCCACTTATACCTCGAACTACCTGGCTCCCTTGATTATCATCCAGGGAAAACACATTAACATGCAAACCAGCAATTTCTTCTGCAGATGCTTCAGACTCCTTCTTTTCAGCAGCCACAGCAACTAAGTTCTACAAAATAATATTCTCCCTATCAAAATCTTTGGCACTGTCATATGGTTCAGCATCAAAAATGGATTTTTTTATCATTTTACTTTAAAAATGGCACATTATTATCTCCTTTGCTGCTTCTTTCTAAGGATTACTGCACTCTTCCATCTAACTTCAAATCAACCAACACACATTAAGTGCTGTGTTCCAAACTATGAGAATACAGTTCTAAACAAAAAAAGAAAGATCCTTGCATTCTAACATGGAAAGACAAAACAAAAAAGGGAGGTGAAAAAGTGGAGAAAGAAGAGAAATTATGTTATCCAGGTCCTGAAGCATCAGAAATAAATTCTATGGAGAGTCAAGAATGCTGTATGAAGGGGCAGCTAGGTGGCGCAGTGGACAGAGCACTGGCCCTGGAGTCAGGAGTATCTGAGTTCAAATTCAGCCTCAGACACTTAATAATTACCTAGCTGTGTGGCCTTGGGCAAGCCACTTAACCCCATTTGCCTTGCAAAAAAACCTAAAAAAAAAATTAAAAAAATAAATAAAAGAATGCTGTATGAAGAGCAAGGAAGGCATAGTTGATCTAGATCTGTCTTAAAATGGAGATTCTGGGGAGATCTGCAGAGGTGGGTGGTATTTGCAATGTGAGACGTAATCCAAGGGTGGAGTAAGCTTCTAAGATGAAGAAGAGGTTTCTATGAATACCTTGTGTTCTTGGTTAAAATGTGAGCTCTTTGGTAGCAGGGACTATATTGCTTTTCTATTTGTATCTCAAACTTTTATCATAATTTTTGGCACATAATCAGAACTTAATAAAATGTTTGATTTTTTTTTTCATTTAGCATTCATACAATTTGGTCCATGTATTTCAACACACCCTGGAAATACATTCTCAATCACTTTTCCCTTACCCCTCAGGGAATTTTTTCTCAAGGTATTGGTATTCTTGTCTTCATTCTGCATCTGTAAGAGCAAGACCATGTTGTAACCAATACAGAATATGCCTTGTAATGATGAAGTTGTAATACAAAAACCTAATGAAATTTGCTTTTATATTTTATCCCATAGGGGATTGATTTGTAGCACACTACCACTGAATATTGTATAATTCAATTATGAGTTGTTAGGCATCCATAGTAATATTGCTATTCTGTGAAAATTAACAAATAAGAGACAATAAAGTAGGGCTGTTTTCTTGTTCTGATTTTTCAGGTATCTGAACAACAATAGCTAAAAGGGAGACCTATGCTGATAATGCACATTATCTCTTTCCTGAAAAATCAAGTAGCCACTGATTCACAAACAATGATAAGACCAGCATAGAAGAGATCATCTCCAAAATTCTCAGAAAGGGAATGACTAAGAAATGTCTATTATTGTTAAATTTCTGGTTCTGTATAAGTACCATATAGTGCTAGGTTCTATTAAGGATAGGAAAGGGACCTGAAATACATTCATGAAAGTTATAAGGTACATAGTTACACCTGAACTTATTTTTAATCCCAGAAAACCTTTCAGTCTTTTGTGTTTTTTGTCAAATCAAGTAGCATGTGCTTTATTGAAGAATCTAAACCTCCAGGAACAAACGCATATACCTCATCCTAACTCTGGGCATGAGCTATCTCATTTTCAGATGAGGAAATTGAGGCAAATAGGATTAAGTGACTTGTACAGGATCACCCAGCGAATACAAATCTGAGGACAAATTTGAACTCAGGTCTTCCCATCTCCAGGGCCCAGCAATCAACCCAATACACCATCTAGCTGCTTCTATTCTTTTTTTATTTATTTAAGGCATTGGGGTTAAAATGACTTGCCCAAGGTCACACAACTAGGCAATCATTAAGTGTCTGAGGGCAATTTGAACTCAGATCCTCCTGAATCCAGGTCTAGTGCTCTGTCCACTGCGCCACCTAACTGCCCCATAGCTGCTTCTATTCTTAAGCCAGAGAATAACTGTTTTCATAAAGGAAACTTACAAAAAGGGGTTTAACACCCCTTTCTGGGAGCAATAGACTCTTCAGGGAAAATCTATCATGATTCTTTAAAAGGCAATTAGACACCAGAGACTTCAGTATTCCTATACTTCCAAAGCCCCAAATTGGTTATATTTTTAGACATCATTGCTACACCACCAGGTTTTTATTTTATAAAATGTGTCTCGTGATTTTTTTTTTAAAAATCTGAAAAATAAAAGTTTTCTCTTAAACTCAATTAATATTGGTATAGGCTATTAGGTACTGGTCTTAGAAATGAAAAGCACACCACTCAGAGGACTTAGATTTGAATCCCAGCTTATTACCTTATCATATACACTCCATTATTTATAGGACCAGAGGTATGTCTGATTCTTTCAATATATTCTAATTTTTACTCCACTCCCAAACTGATTAAAACTCAGTTCCTGTTGAATTTATACCTTTGTTTGAATGTTTGACTGGATCAACTTCTACTCTTTATTGTCCCCACAGTAAACATTTGCAATACCTAGTAAATGTACTATAGTGATCTTGTGGAAGTTCATATTCCCAAAAATCCTAGATTGCTTCATAGTGATTTAGGAAGGGTATAAGTATTATATAGTGCCTATAGTCTGTATAGCACAGTTCATAAACTAATAGAATTTTTAATAAGAATGCAATACTACAATACTTGACTGATCTAGAGTTACACTTATATATACTGTTTCTACTTTTCTTGGTGTTTGCAAAGGCCTCCATCCATCAATCCAAAAACAGTTTTAAAATAAAGAAAAAGGATTAATTAATTAAGCTGTGTACCTAAGAGGGAAAGTATGGTCCTTGTTGAATTTCCAGAGCACTGCAGCTCTCCCCACAGGGAAAAATAGTTAAATGGATGTCTCCTTTCAAGTGAGAAACCAAACTAAATTGGTTTGGTGATTGCAAAGAAACAATGATGACTGACACAGGGGAGTTGAGATCTTTATCCTTATAGAAGGGCCCTTCTTATTTTGCTCTCAGAGGATTACAAAATGGTACAACAAACTAGCATTTGGTCCAGGATTGGGGAGAGGAGTATTCATCCTTTCCCTTTCCCACTAAGGTGCTACTATGCTTTGGACTCATAAACAAAGGCCAGATTTTAATCATGGAATATTCCCCTGGGTCCCTGAAACACTAGGCTTCCAAAATTTCTCCAGGGATCTTTGAGGCATATAGAGAATCTAACTTAGAGGTTGAAATGTCCTTCATTACAACAAAGAGTCTAACTTCAAAAGAAAATATACTCAGAAAAGTTCCAAAGAGAAAACCTCTCAAATAATGAATTAAGTACTTACAGTAAATTTCTCAGGGATTCAAAGGCAGAGAGATAAATCTTATGTGTGCCTACAGTCTATAAGATTCTCAGATGAGGTCTGGACTTATGATACAAATTAGGAAAATAGCCTAGATCAATCTAAAATCAAAGGAAAAATAAATATTTATATGCTATAATGTTCAATAGGTAAAGTGGTAGCACAAGTAATTTTTAAGATGCAGCAATCTATATTTCATATATCAGGCTCAATACTTGTAAATTAGTATTTATGCATTTAATCATTTTTTAAAAGTTTATCTCAAAGGAACTGGCCTGATTTGTAAAAAGACATATACTGGAAAATTGGAATAGTTAGTCAAAATAAATGAAAAAAAACTAGTATTCATTCTCTAATATAGCCCTGAAACTAAGGTATTCTTTAACAATATCCTAGATGAAGAATATTTCCAGTATCTCATTATAGTGCAAAGGTCCCCAAAATTATTTCAAAGTTTCTATGGTATAACACCTTTTCTGGCGTTTCTTCGCCCAACTCCAACTAGCAATGATCAGTTAAATCGCCAGAAGATTATTGCCTACTGTTTCCCTCAAACTTAAAGGAATAATCACAAGGGACTAAGAATTTTCTAGTGCCCATGTTCATGAATCCCCAAACAGCATCTTCTCCACTGATTACCATTCAGAGACTTGATTAGATTTTTGGAAAGGGATATTTTCTAGAATGGACAATTCTTTCAAAAACAATCTCTACCACCTCCTTTTCAGCTGAGACTTTATTACAATAGATGAGGAAAATGGGCTCAAGCTTGGACAATATATATGGCACTCCTATAGTTACCATAGTTACTCCCACGAAGGGTAACTCACAGTTCCTCACAGTCATTTACTGGTGGTCCTCTTTACTCTGTGGAATGTTCATGAAGTTTTTTGTAGATGGAGCTTTCACTAGATTCTATATTAAAATGCTTCCATAGACTCATAAAACTCCTTTCCTTGGTATGTCTAATTGAGACCTTGATATATCTCCAGGTTCACAGTGTCAACATTACCAACATTCATTAATTGTCTTGGGAACTTCTATTGATGCCAATAGAAAGTGATATCTTCCAATCTGAGTCTCTTACTTGGAATTCAAGGATCTGGTGAGTTTTTGCCTTGAACCAGCACTTCCATTCCAACTTCCCTGATATTCCATACCATGTCTCTTATATTCCAGGCATGACCTACATCAACCTCTCACTGAAAATTTGTACTCTATCCCACAAATTCCGTTGGTGAAATTTCACTTTATCTTGCCTCAAATTATCCTCCATGAAATTAATTTTCCTACTGTCTCCACACTATGCTGTCATAAGCAATGTTAATTCCTTTCCAGTTTTCTTTTATATGCCATCTTCTTCTATTAGAATACATGGTCTTCAAGGCAAAAAAATTGTTTTGTTTACATATGTATCCTAGAGCTTGTCCCAGTACATATTGTAGTTAATAAATCCTTCATTGTTATTAGCATTTTAAATGGGAAGAAATTGATGTGCAAGAGGTTAAATAGTTTACTCATGATCAAATAGCTGCTAAAAAGATGATCAAGTCTAAATTTACTCACTACCTGCCCTTATTTGCCTTAAGTCATTTGATGTTATCATGAAAAATTTTTGTTATTATAGTTTTATAATGACTTGTTTCTTTTAAGCAAAAAATCATTTCTGGATCTCTTTCTCACTCTCCATACATACATACATACACACACACACACACACACACACACACACACACACACAAACACACACATACATAAACTCATATGCATACAAACAAATTAACCTTCCCTTAACAAAGAAAGTCTCTTTTTTTTACTAAAGAAAAACTCTTATGCAAAATCAAGGGAAATTGAAACCTCCTCTGATAGATTATGCAAGTCTGTTATGTGTTTATTTGTGCCAGTTCTGAGAATACAAACACAATCATAAAGAAAGTCAGCATCTTACCCTGAAAAGCTTAATTCAAATGGGAGAAGGCAACCCACTAAAAAAGGGGGGAGGGGGGCACCTAGATGGCACAGTAGATAGAGCACAGGCCCTAGAGCTGACAGGACCTGAGTTCAAATCCAACCTCAGACATTTAATAATTACCTAGCTGTGTGACCTTGGGCAAGTCACTTAACCCCATTGCCTACCCAAAAAATCGAAAAGAAAGAAGGGGAGGGTTAAAAGTCAAGATTGTAGAGGGGTGTGAATTTGGTATTCACATTGGTACATAATGATGAATAATGAAAAACTAGTGATGGCTGCTCTGGACCCTACCCTAACATGGAGATCCTGAGAATAACTGACCAGTGAAACAAGGAGAAGAGGGATGAAGCTGGTGACTTCTGGTTATTAGGTGCCGAGAAGACAAAATGACAATTTTCCCCCCTCATTCCCACAAATGAAAGAAAGGAAGAAGTGTGTATTAATTCTGACCTATCAAATGCAACACAATTCACAAACTGCCATATGTCCTTTCAGTCATTTCTTTTCCCAGGAGCTTGATATATTCAATTGATTCTTCCATACTCTCTGCCTGCTTCTCCTTATAACTAATGATATTAATTTGTGAGCATGTTGACCAGAATTAAGGATACCATCTGTGTCATGAGCAGAAAAAGTTAATTTGCATTTGTGAGAACAGAATTCAAACAGAACTTCATTAACATGGTGTACTAGCCAATTCAGCTAACTGTCCATTGATAAATCAAGCAGCCTTTGCAAAATGCAGAGACCCATGAATCCTTATACATTGAGATTTATTTCTAAATTTAGCTCCAGATCTCCACCTGAATATTGGGAAAAGCAAACTCAACTAGGCAAAGAGAGTCAATTAAGAGTGAGCTAGGGTGTCATGAAAAATATTCACTGAAAAAAAATTGTTACTTTGATTAAAATGATAGAACTTTGTTTGGACAGCACAAACTCTATAGTAGGCAAAAATAATAAATATTAGAGCCCATCAGAACAGTGTCTAAGGTTATTGACATACTTTGGAGAAAAGTCATTCTAATACTCAGGATTCAAGAAAGGCATATTTCAGATTAAATTCAGTTCAAGAAATATATATTAAATATACTGTATATAAAGCCTTGTGCTATGTACTATAAAGGTGAGGAGAAGACCATAAAGTTTATGTAAACCACAATCCTTTCCCTTATAGGGTTTACTATCTAGTGGAAAGATGATAAATACCCACATAACAGATGTGCCTTTGAAATACCTAATTTGCTGAATGGTAACCTAAGGTGAGGTGGGAGGAAGGACATAGTTAGGAAGTAGAAAGATGAAGAGGGGAAGAGAGGACAGCATAGAGACAACCATAGGTTTTTGAAGGTTATGACAATGGAACACAATCTTGGGAAATTCTACCAAGTTAGTAAGGGCCTAGTGGCAAACTGTTTTCTCTGAAGTTAAAGGAAAAACATATGATCAGAGAAGATCCTTACCACATAGGTAGTCAGAAAATCAAGACTATAACATCAGAAAACCTCCTGCAGGTAATAAACTAAGGAATGAAAGGATAAGGACCTGTGCTAGAAGAAGAGCATATAAATGGACAAAATCAGGGCTCCCTGAATTATTGAAGTATAATAATAGGTGATCCAAGCTATTGATTCTATGAAAATGCAATTGAAATACTAGAATGAGGTTGATATTCAGGCAGTTATGGTATTTGGTAAAACCTTGCATATTGCTTTACTCCTTATATACTGTATAGTAGTGAAGTGATTAAGTAAAAAAAAATCAATTGTGCTATTATCTTGTAATTAAACACTAGAAATCACATTCCCCAAACTATAGTAGGTAATTAATTTAGTAACATGGCCACTATACCATAAGATCCTGACCCAACCTAAATATATAATTAATCTCCATTAGTGGAGAAATTTTCTAATAGTTATTAATAATGCAAAAATAGGATTTATTATCTCATTTCTAGGAAGGAACTAGGGAAAAATGTTTGTAGAGAGGTACTTTTAACCTAAATGAATATAGTCTTTAATTTCATCTTTATGTCAGTCTCTCCCTCCATCCCCTGCTTTAAATCATGGCATATATTTCTTTTTCATTTAATATATTTAATAATTATTTGATTATAAAATAACTCAGATTTATACTCTTTATTCATATAATTACTCATTTATAGGTTGATCTTCAGAGCCTCTAATATTTTTGGGATACAATTATAATAGAAAGTATTTACAGTTTAAACAGCTTATCACTCTCTCTCAGCTGTATTTTCTCTCCACACAGTTAAGAATTCTCAATAATCCATATGTGGTATCTTGACATATATAGAGAAGCAACAAGTCAGAGTTTTCATTTATGTTTTTAAAGTCTCTAGCAAAATATGTTGGTTCGAGAAACTCTAACAGAATAAGAAGTGCTATTACAAAAACAAGAGGCAAGTACTTTCCCTTATAAAAACTGAAAACATTTTATTTAGGATCACGGAATCATATATTTGGTGCCAAAAGAAAATTTTGAAGACATTCGAAGACAGACCCAAGACAGAGCACAAAGTTCGGAAGCTCCAGGATGTTTTACCAGAACAACTTTAAATGATGTCTCTAAGCAGACCCTAAAGGCTCAGAACCCACAAAAACAGAAGAAACAAGTTCTCAACTCAAGATATTGTAGAAGAATTTCAGTAAAGATCTCTATTACATATTAGTCCAGCTTAGGTGGGAGAGCTGGAAAGTCATCAGGAGGCTGAACCACAGCAGAGTTCAAGACCAGGATTAGCAAACCAGAAGGTCAGTAATGGTTCCAACCCCAGTTTTAAAGACAAAGTTTGTGCCCCAGGACCACTGGAGCAACAAGCAAGATTAGATTAGGGAACAAACTATTAGCATTTCAAACAACATAGTCAAACAGTAAACCATGGACCAGACTCCTGACCCTAGCACAAAAGGTTTGAGACTGTGTCCCTTTTTCCCTAAAATTAGAGCTCAACTCTCAAAATAAGCAAAAATAAAAACCAAAATAAATGAGTATAAAAATTTCTATTCTGACAGGGATGACAATAATTCCATCTCAGAGGAAGAAAGTAGTGACAAAATGCTTACATATGAAGCCTCAAAGGAATTTTTGAATTGGTCTCAAATCCAAAAAGACCTCTGAAAAGAACTAAAGAAGGATTTTAAAACTAAAGAAAAGAAGAAGAAGAAAATGAAGAAAAGAAATGAGAGCCATGCAGGAGAACTATGAAAATTTTACTGGAGAAAAGTAAAATTGACCAAATGGTTGCCTCATCAACAATTTAAATTGACCAACTAGATAAGGAAAGAAACTCTTCAAAAACTAAAATTGATCATAAGGAAATGAAATGTAACATCAGAAAGTAACTGGAAATGGAATTTAATTCATCATCAAAATGTATAATTAACCAACTGGAAAAGTAAGTACAGAAGTTAACTGAAGGAAAAATAATCCTAAAATTTAGAACTGGACAATGGAAATGAATAACTCTGTGAGAAAAAAAATATTCCATCAAACAAAATTAAAAGGTTGAAAAATACAGAAAAAATATAAATATCTCTTAGGAAAAATGACTGACATGGAAAATAGATCCAGGAGAGATGATTCATAAATTATTAGTCTATCTGAAAGCCATGATCAGAAAAAGAACTTGGACAATATCATGCAAGAAATTATCATGAAAATCTTGTTGAAGGAGACGATTAAAATAGTGCTTGAAAGAATATATCAAACACCCCCAGAAAGATATCCCAGAATAAAAACTCTAAGGAATATTGCAGTCAAATTTCAGAATTCATCTAAAGGAGAAAATACCTCAAGTTGCCAATAAGAGGTAATTTTAATACCAGAATGGCATAGTTAGGATTACAGAGGACTTATCGGCTTCAACATTGAAGGGATAGAGGTCCTGGAATATGATATTCTAGAAGGCAAAGGAGCTTGGATTACAACCAAGAATCAACTACCCTGCAAAATTCAACATATTCTTTCAGGGAAAAAGATGGGTTTTGAACAAAATAAAAAATTTTCAAACATCTGAAAAAAAGACCAGAATTGAACAGAAAATTTGATCTTCAAATATAAAATTCAAAATATTTGTAAAAATGGTAAACAGAAAAATACAAAAATGTTTATCAATAAGAATAAGGGGAGAAATGTTATCTAATAAGACTAAATGGGAAGATAATTCCAGTAAAACTTGAGAATTATATTTCTCTTAGAAGAGCTGAAAGAGGCATAATTAGAAAGAGGGTGAAAGTATAAATTTGTAAAGATGTGATGATGTTTATGGCTCTTGAGAAATGTATTTCTATAAGGACAGCTGAAAGGAGTGCATCTTCACAGAGTATGAGTGTACAAGACAGATATAAAACAAGACTTGAAAAAAAGGATTATACTGAGAAAAAAAGGTGAAAGTTTGGAAAATAATTAGCACCACTTGAAGAGGTACAAAGAACCTATTATAGGAGAGACAAAGTAGGGAGGGTGTAAACCCTGAGTAAATCTTACTCTCAACAGATTCAGATAGAAGAGGAAATGATATATGTTTTCCTAATTGAGTTTAGAAATTTTTCCTATCCTATAGGAAAATAGGAGAGAACAAAGGAAAAGACAGTGTGACAGAGATGGCAATCAGAAGCAAAACTCTTGTGAGAAGGGACAAGAAGAATGGGAAAATAGAATGGAGGGAAAGAAAAAGGTTTGCACAAATAAAACCATTGTTACCAATATTAGAAGGAATGCAGAAATTTGTATAGCTAGTGTTTCTGTAAGAAATAATGAACTGACAGACTTTGGAAAAGCCTGGAAGGACATGCAGTAACCGAGGCTGAGTAAAGTGAGTAGAACCTGGAGAACATTGTCCATATTCACAAAATGATCAACTATGATAGATGCAGTTCCTCTCAGCAGTTCAGTGATCAAGGACAACTCTGAGAAATCTGAAATGGAAAATACCATCCACAGTTAGAGAAAAAACTATGGCATCTAAATGAAAAGGAAAGCAAACTTCTTTTATGTTGTTTCTTTCTCGTTTTCTCTTTGTGCCCCTTACTTGTAATTCTTCCTTCAAAGCATGACTAATATGTATACATGGCAAACATTATTACACATAGACAATCAACATCATGCTGCTTGCTACCTTGGGAATGGGGAGGGAAGAGAGGGTGATAGAAAAATGCAGGACTCAAAAGTTTGCTAAAGTATGACTACTGAAGGGGCAGCTAGGTGGCATAGTGGATAAAGCACCGGCCTTGGAGTCAGGAGAACCTGGGTTCAAATCCAGTCTCAGACACTTACTAATTACTTAGCTGTGTGGCCTTGGGCAAGCCACTTAACCCCATTTGCCTTGCAAAAACCTAAAAAAAAGTATGAATACTGAAAACTATCTTTGCATATAATTGAAAAAATAAAGAAGGAAGGGAAAAAACTAAGAGAGACATCAGTTTAGCTCTTTTATTTTACAAATAAAGGGAGTCCAAGGGACAGAGTCAAAATAATAAAGACAGGAATTCAACTGATCCCTCCCAAATTCTATTCCAAACAACTTTCATGTAATGCCTCAAATCAAATTCTGAAAAGGTAGACCAAAAAAAGTCAGGTTAAAACAATGACAATGTAGGAGGTTGATAGCAAATATCGGATTAATCAGGGTTATGGGTCAGGTCCAAAGAACAGTATTGTGCAGATCAACCTAAAGCAAACAGTAGCAATCCTTGGAGGTGGTTGCAAGAGAAAAAGCACCAGTTTTAGAAATTCTTATCCTACAGATGCTAAGGGAATAAGACAAGTGGTCAGAACATTACAGGGGACCCTTTTCTGGCACTAGGAGCTTTTACCCTATTGCATAGTTCATACATAGTTCTTGTCACAGTTCAAGGACAAAGAGGGAGAAGGGGCCTTGCTCATAATTTCAGAGTGAAGAAAAGTGCTTATGGTCATTCACAGAGTAGAATACAGGCCAGGAGAACAATAATGCCTCTCTTTAGATCACAATACCCTGCAAGTTCAGAAAACTAAAAAAATAAAACTAACTGAAAACAATAGTACAAAAATCCTGAAACTTGGTACAGAGCCCCCTCCACCATGGGAGTAGAATGCAACTTCAACATAAAGTTAAGTCAAAAAATAGGCTAGTAAAATTACTAACAAACAAGCAAAAAAAAATGGAAGAAGTAACCTGATCACAGAAAGTTACTATGGAAACAGTGAAGATGAAGACATATGGGAGTAAGATGATATGACAGAATGATTTCAAAAAAATAAAATTAAAATTGAGAAACATGGATATACTAAAAGATGGGGGAAAGGGAAAGGTGGAAATTGGTGAATAATTTCACATAAAGAAGCATGAAGAACTAGTTTTTAATAGTGGAAGAATAGTTTTAGGTAATGGCCCAGGCCGGAAACTAATTCGCGTCAGAATTGGTTTAAAGACGGAATAGTAGTAACACTTATTTGGGAATAGAAATATATCTAACCTACAGGGAAGTAGGAGAGGAAAGAGATAAGAGAGAGGGGGTGGATTATGAGAGTCAGTGGTCAGAAGTAAAGCATACTTTTTAGGTGGGAAATGGTAAAAAAATAAAAATAAAAAGGAAGGGACAGCTAGGTGGCCTAGTGGATAAAGCACTGGCCCTGGAGTCAGGAGTACCTGGGTTCAAATCCAGTCTCAGACACTTAATAATTACCTAGCTGTGTGGCCTTGTGCAAGTCACATAACCCCATTTGCCTTGCAAAAAAACCTTAAAAAAAGGAACAAGGATAAATGGAGTATAATATAATAAAGGGAAATATAATTAGTCATTATAATGTGAATGGGATGAACTCATAAAATGGAAGCAGATAGCAGAATGGCTAAAAACTAGACTCTAATAATGTGTTCTTTGCAAAATAAACACTTGAAACAGAAAGACACACTGAATAAAACAAGAACTGAATCTAGTTTACTTCAGCTGAAGGGAAGAAGTTGAGGGGAGTCTTAATCATGGTCTCAGATAAAACAAAAGCAAAACTAGAATTTACTACAAAAGATAAGCAAAGAAATTACATTTTGCTTAAAGGTACCATGGGCCATAAAATAATATTAATACTAAACATTTTTGTACCAAATGATATAGCATCTATATTCTCAGAAGAAAAGTTAAGTGAATTATAGAAGGAAATAGCAAAACTATACTAGTATGGGATTTCCTATCAAAAATTGATACAGCTAATATAAAAATAAACACAAAAAAAAGTTAAGGAGGTGAATAGATTTTTAGAAAAGTTAGATATGATTGACTCCGGGAGAAAATGAGTAAAAGTAAAAAGGAGCATAATTTTTTTCCAGCTGTACATGATACCTTCCCAAAAGTGGCAATATAATAGGATATAAAAACCTTTCAACCAAATACAAAAAGTAGAAATATTAATTACATGTTTTAACAAAGATTAAAAAGTAATTGGAAACTAAATACTCTAATCCAAAAGAATGAGTGTATCAAAGAACAAATCATAGAAATAATCAATAATTTCATTAAAGAGAATGATAACAATGAGACAACATAGCAAAATGTATGTGATACAATAGCATTGGGGAAAATTCATATCTCTAAACCTTAATTTCAATAAAATGAGAAAGAAAAGATCAGTGAATTGGCAATCAACTAAAAAAATCTAGAAAGAGAACATATTAAACAACAACTAAACACCAATATGGAAAGCCTAACAATCAAAGTACAAATCCAATCTAAATATGAACATAAATAAAACTAGGAACTCATTTATGAAAGAAATAAATGAAGCAAATAAACCTCCGTTCAATTTGATATTTTTTGATAAATTTTTCATTTATATTAAGCTTAAATACAAAATAAGAAAAGGGGGAAACTTCCATGTACCCAGCAGAATATAAGAAAGGATTCAATATAAAACAATAAATTTTTAAAACAATAAATTTTTCATTTCAAGAAGCCCACATAATAATTATTATATATTATTTTCAGAGATGTCTAGTTTTTCTTTGCTTCCTTTTTAGTTTTCTTGTCCTCTATTGTGTATTTTTTACTTTATTTTTCCCCTCCCTTTCCCCACTTTAAGAGCATTACAATTAAGCAGGAATATATGTGTGTGTGTGTGTGTGTGTGTGTGTGTAAACTCACATATATATATGCATATATGCATGCATACATACACACACACACACACACACACATATATATATATATATATATATATATTCATACACATATACTAAGAACATACTATCCTTAGTCCCACTTGACATCTGTTTCTCTGAAGGTAGGTGGCATTTTTCTTCATAAGTCTAGGTCTTTCCATGTTTTTCTAAATCAACCACTTCATCATTTTCTAACCAAAACAATATTCCAACTTAATCATGTCTTTCTGAGAGATTGTCTATGCAAGATTTTCCCCAATTTTCCACATTCTTTCTATTAATTTGATTTTTTTTAAAAAAAGAAAATTACCACTTGCAAAATGAAAATGGTAAATTCCCCAACAAATAAAGAGGAATTTAGAACAATTATTTGAAATTATTTTGTCAAACTATATACAATCTAAATTAAATGGATTAATATTTTTAAAAATATAATTTGCCCAGATTAAAAGAAAAGAAAATAGAATATTTCAATAACCCTATCTTAGAAAAAGTAATTAAACATGCCATAAATGAGCTCCCTAAGAAATCCCTCCCAGAAACAGAAGGATTAGCTAGTGAATTCTACCAAACATTTAACAGATCTCAGTTTGATTGAGACAAAGTTCATTTATTGATTAAGGCTTGGTAAGAAAGAAATGTGGAAGAGGCAGGCCTTTTTAACTAGTCCAAAAAAGAATGAATCTGAGAATGGAAGACCTTCAAGGTTTCTGGCCAAAGCAAAAACAATAGCTATTTGCATTCACTGTTCCTCAATTTGGACTCAAACAGTGAGCTGGTTGAGTTAGTCTGAGACTTAATGTTGGCTATTGATATTGGTGAGTATTGTTGTTTGTACCAACAAAAAAAAAAAAAAAAAGAAAGAGATAGAAAGAAATTCTACTTAAAAATAACTGTAGATAATATAAAATACTTGAGAATTTATATGTCAAGACTAACGTAGAAACTATATATGAGCAAAACTACAAAATTTTTCACACAAATTCAGATCTAAACAAGTAAGGAAACATTAATTGTTCATGGGTAGGCTGATCCATAAAATGTAAATTATACTTTTACCTATTTTAACTTAATGTATTCAGTGTTACACCAATCAAACTGTGAAAATGTATTTTATAGATCTAGGAAAGTAATTTAAAAATTCATCTGGATGAATAAAATTTCAAGAATAACATGACAATCAATGAAAAGACAAGGGAAGAATGAGGCATAGAAGTACCAGATCCCAATTTCTATTGCAAAGTAGTAATAATCACATCAAATACTGGCTAGAAAATTGAATAGTAAATTAGTGAAACAGATTAGGTACACAAAAGAGTGTAGTAAATAACCAGAAAAATATCGTGTTTGATAAACCCAAAGATCCAAAATTTTGGGAGAAGAACTCACTATTTGACAAAAGTTGATGGAAAAACTGGAATATACTTGGTCAAAAAATAAGTACAGATAAATTGCATCATATCCTCTACTGAAAATAAGATGAAAATGGGTACATTATTTAGAAATTACGGATGATATAAGCATAAGGGAAGACTTGATAACCAAATTCAGAGATAGAGATGTACATGATGTAAAATGGATAATTAAAAAGGGGTTTTTTTGCACAATCAAAAGCCAATATAGCCAAGATAAGAAAGAAATCAAGAAACTGGGAAATAATTTTAGTAGCACGTTTCTCTAATTAAAGCTTCATTTCTAAAATATATGGAGATCTAAGTCAAACTTATAAGAATATATTCCATTCCCAACTTTGATCAATGGACAAAGGACATGAACAGGCAATTTTCAGAAGAAATCAAAGCTATCTATAGTCCTATAAAAATCTGTAAATAACTATTAATTGGAGAAGTATGAGTTGGCTAATATGACAGAAAAGGAAAAGGGCAAATATTGGAGGGGATGTGGAAAATTAGGGGCACTTCTCCACTTAAGGTGAAACTGTAAACTAATATAATTATTGTGGACAAAAATGTGGAAATTAAGATCTATAATAACTTTACTAGTTCTGTATCCCAAAAATATTTTTTCAATTAATATTTTATTGATATTTATTGATATTTATTTTTTCAACATTCATCCACATGCATATGCATGCTTTTAAGTTACAAAATTTCCTTCCTCCCTCCCTTCTAACCCTTCTCCCTTCAGTGGCAAACTGTACAAGCAAATTTGTGTGTAACATATTTACAAGTTAGATTTTCTGTATGAGGATTTATGTTTAAAGGAAAAAAGAAAAAAATCATTGAGATAGGAAAGAAAAACGAGGGAAAACTTTTAAAAAGTAGATGTAGTGTTCATTCTCGGGAGGGGGGGTTGTTTTTCTTCCTCTGGATGTGGATAGCATTGTTCATAGCAGGTCTCTTTTAGGGTTGTCCTAGCTCTCTGAACTGCTGAGATGAGCTGCACAGATCAAGGTTGATGAACTCACAATCTTGTTGCTAATGTGTACAACATTCTCTTGGTTCTGCTCCCTTTGTCCAGCATCAGTTCCTGTAGTTCGTTTCATGCTTCTCTAGAATGCAATCATTCATGTTTTCTAATAGAACAGTATAGTACTCCATAACATTCATATACCATAATTTGATCAGTCATTTCTGCAATTGATGAGCATCTTCTCAATTCCAATTCTTTGCCACTACAAAAAAAGAGCTGCTATGAATATTTTTGGAATATGAAATATTTTTCCCACTTTTTTATGATTTCTTTTGGATATAGGCACAGTATTGACATTGGTGGACCAAAGGGTATGAGCAGTTTTATTGCTCTTTGGGCAGAGTTCCATATTGCTCTCCAGAATGGGTGGATTAGTTCACAAATCCACCAATAATGCATTAATGTCCCAATCCTCCCACAACCTCTCCAACATTGATCGTTTTCCCTTTTTGTCATCTTAGCCAATGTGATAAGTGTGAGGTAGAACCTTAAATCTGTTTGAATTTGCATTTCTCTCATCAGTAATGATTTGGAGCATTTTCCACATGGTTAGTTTTTTTTAGAATTTTTTTCATTCTTTATCTTTTTTTCCTTTAATAAATATTTTATTTATATTTTCAACTAAACCAATGGTAGTTTCTACCATTCATGTTTTTTGGAAAGCTTTGAATTTCACAATTTTTCTCCCTCCTTTCCCTCTCCCCTGTCCCCCACAGAAAGCAATTTGATATAGGCTTTACATCTGTAGCCATGTCAAATACAGATAGAAATTGAACATGTTGTGAGAGAAGAAACAGATCTAAACAGAAAAAAGAAAATATTAGAGAAAACAAAATTACATAATACATAATATATGACAGATTTTTAAAAAATTGAAGGTAATAATCTTTGATCTTCATTGAAACTCCACAGTTGCTTCTCTGGATATGGATAGCACTTTTCCATTACAAGTCTCCCAAAATTGTTTTTTTACTTCTGAAATGAACAAGTCTATCATGGTTGATCATGTTAGTGTATATAATGTTCTTCCATTGATTTTTTTTATTTCATTTAGCATCAATTCATGCAAGTCTTTCCAGGCTTTTCTGAAATCCCATCCCTTATATACACATATACATAATCATGTGTGTATGTGTGTGTGTGTGTGTGTGTGTGTGTGTGTGTGTGTGTATACCTTCAATTTCTTCATTTGAAAACTGTCTGTTCATATCCTTTGACCATTTATCAATTGGGGAATAACTTGTGATCTTATAAATTTGATGCAATTCTCTAATATATTTTAGAAATGAGACTTTTATCAGAACCTTGCTGTGAAAATTGTCTCAGCTTTCTGTTTTCCATCTAACTTTGGCATCATTGCTTTTATTAGTACAAAACCTTTTTAATTTAATAGTCAAAATCATCCATTTTGCAATTTATAATGTTCTTTTTTTCTTGCTTGATCATAAATTTCTCCCCTTTCCATAGATCTGACAGATAGAATATTTCTTGATCTGCTAATTGGTCTATGGTAACATTTTAAGCCTAAATCCTGAACCCATTTTGACCTAGTTTGGGGATAAGGTGTGAGATGTGACAATTTTGGTCAAATTATTCTTACCCCAGAAGCTAATATCTTTGAGTTTGTCAAAGAATAATTACTGTAGTCATTTACTACTATTTCTTTTGAACCTATCATAATCCACTGTTCCATTACTCTATTTCTTAACCAGTCAGTACCAGGCAGTTTTGATGGCATCTGCTTTATAGTATTGTTTTTGATCTGGTAGAGTTAGACTACTTTCCTTTATGTATTTTTTCCATCAGTTCCTTTGATATTTTTTTGACCTTTTGTTGCCCCAGATGAATTTTGTTACCATTTTTTATAGTTCAGTAAAACAATTATTGAGTAGTTTGATTGGTATGGTACTGAATAGGTAACTTGATTTGGGTAGAATTTTCATTTATATTATATTAGCTAGACTTAACCATAAGCAATTGGCATTTTTCCCAATTGTTTAGATGTGACTGTATTTGTGTGAGAAGTGCTTTGTAATTGTGTTCATACAGTTTTGGGGTTTGTCCTGGGAAGTAGATTTCCAAGTATTTAATGTTGCCTATGGTTACTTTAAATGGAATTTCTCTTTCTAACTCTTGCTCTTAGGCTTTGTTGCTCATATAGATAGAAATGCTGATAATTTATGTGGGTTTATTTTATATCTTGCTATTTCTTAACTGTTTCAAATAGTGTTTTTGATGATTTTCTCAGGTTCTCTAAGTACACCATCATATCATCTGCAAAGAGTGAAAAACTTTGTTTCCTCATTGCCAATTCTGATTCCTTCAATTTCATTTTCTTCTCTTATTGCTAAAACTAACATTTCTAATACTATATTGAATAGTATGGTGATAATGGGCATTCTTGTTTCACTCTTACACACATTATCCCCATTACATATAATATTTGTTGGGTTTTAGATAGAAAGTGTTTACTATTTTAAGGAAAGTACAATTTATATATTTTTATTAGGAATGGATATTGTACTTTTCAAAAGCTTTTTCAGCATCTATTGAGATAATCATATGACTTTGTTGGTTTTGCTATTGATATGCTCAATTATCTTGAGTGTTTACCTAATATTGAACCATCCTACCAACTAGTATAAATTCTACCTGATCATAGAGCATTATTAACATTATAATTTGCTGTAATCTCTTTGCTAAAATTTTATTTAAGATTTTTGCATCAATGTTCATTAGGGAAATTGACCTATAATTTTCTTTGTCTGTTTCGGTTCTTCCTGGTTTAGATATCAGCAGCATATTGGTGTCATAAAAGGAATTCGGCAGAACTCCTTCTTCTCCCATTTTAAAAAATATTTGATGCATAATTGGAATTAATTGTTCCATAAATATTTAGAGAATTCCCTTGTAAATTCATCTGAACCTGAAAACTTTTTCTTAGGGATTTTATTGATAGTTTCTTCAATTTCTTTTTCTGAAATGGGGTTATTTTATTACCCTGTCTGCTAATCTGGGTAGTTTCTATTTTTGTAAATATTCATCCATTTCACTCAGGTTATCGAATTTGTTGGCATTTAGTTTGGCAAAATAGTTCCAAATTATCTCTTTAATTTCATCCTTGTTGGTGGTTAGTTTATCATTTTCATTTTTGATACTGGTAATTTGATTATATTCTTTCTTTTATTTTAATCAGATTAACCAAAGGTTCATCTATTTTATTGAGTTTTTTTAATGAGACAACATCTTAGTTTTATTTTTTAGGTCAATAGTTTCCTTGCTTTTAGGTTTGTTTGGTTTTTTTGTTTTGCAAGGTAAATGGGGTTAAGTGGCTTGCCCAAGGCCACACAGCTAGGTAATTATTAAGTTTTTGAGACCGGATTTGAACCCAGGTACTCCTGACTCCAGGGCCAGTGCTTTATCCACTGCACCACCTAGCCACCCTGTTTCCTTGCTTTTAATTTGATTAATCTATCCCTTGATTTTCAAAATTTTTAATTTGATATTTAATTAGGAATATTTAATTCATTCTTTTTCTAGCTTTACTTGTTGCATATCCAATTCATTGATCTCTTCTTCTCTATTTTATTCATATAAGCATTTAGAGATATAAAATTTTCCCTAAAAATTGTTTTGGCTGCATCCCATAAATTTTGGTAAGATTGTGATCATTTTCTTAATAGAAATGTTTGATTATTTCTATGATCTGTTGTTTGATCCACTCATTCTTTAAAATGGTTATTAGTTTCCAATTAATTTTTGTTAATCTTTCCATGACCCATTATTACATGTATTTTTAAAACATCATGATTTGAAAAATATGCATTTATGATTTCTGTCTTTTTGCATTTGATTGTAAGTTTGTTGTACCCTAGTACATGATCAGTTTTGGTATAGGTGTCATGTACTGCAGAGAGGAAGTTATATTCTCTTCTAACCCCAATCAGATTTCTCCACAGGTCTATAATATCTAAGTTTGCTAAGGCTTAATTAACCTTCTTAACTTGCATCTTGTTTATTTTGTGGATGTATTTCTCAGTGTTCTCTCCCTCCATTCTTTCCCTCTACTATAATAAGTCTTTGAGCCTCTTCATCTGGTGTTATCCTCTAATGCCTAGCCTTCTCCATCTTTTTATGTCTTTACTTCCCTTTTATTGAATTATACTCTTTTGTGTGACCTGATAGAAATACTATCAATCAAAGTGCCATCTGTCAAAGTTTGATTAATCGATTGCTTGATTTCTTGATAAGCTCAACAACTATCTATCAAAGTACAATCATAGATTGATCGATTGATTGATTGATGAGCGCCATTGTCTCATAGTCACTAAGTATGCTCCCCTTTTCTATCTTATTAGAAATATACTTCTCAAAAATCATACATCATAACAAATCATATTCACTTTATACCTTATCCCCTTTTATTCCTTACCCTCCATGGACACATAATCATCTTGAGTCAAAGCATCACACAAAGCCAAATCATTTCATGAACTATTTGTATCCCCCCAAGCATACTCTCTCCCACATTCCCCTCCCAAATTAGCTCCCCAACCATGGTACTTAAACCCTCAGAGATCATTTCCTAATCTCTTTATGCCCAGCACTTATAAGTAGCTTCCCACCTTGTGCCCCTAAAGTTTCTCCTGATTTAATTTAATTAACTACAGAGACTCTAACCACTCCAAGTACCAAGACACCCTAAAGGTATCTCTTAAGAACTTTATGACTGATTGTTAGGTATGAGAGAGACACTGGTTCAGGATGCCCTCATCAGAGGAACTGCTAAGCTCTATGAGCAAGAAAGAATTAAAATAGATCAAAGGAAAATGATATATACAAGTTTACAGTAAGCACTCCAGCTTTTTACCTAGACTATTTGTCCCAAACATTGTGATGTCATTTTGGTCCTCTTTGATAGAAAGACAAGAACCAACCATACCTATATCCTCTAAATGCAACTATATCTTTCCCCTGACAGAATATGCTGAATTTTGCAGGTAGGTAAATTCTTGGTTGTAATCCAAAGTCCTTTGCCCACCAAAATATAGTATCCCAGGTCCTCTGATCCTTCAGTGTTGAAGCACATAAGTCCTACATACATCTGATTATGTTTCCTTTAAATATAAATTGCTTCTTTCTTGCTGCTTGCAGTATTTTCCTCTCTACTTGAGAATTCTGGGATTTGGCCATGATGGTCCTTGGAGTTTTTATCCTGAGATCTCTTTCTGGAGGAGTTCTATGTATTCTTTCAATGACTATTTTGTCTTCTTGCCCTGGCAGATTTGGACAGTTTTCTCTGATAATTTCCTGAAAGATATTTTCCAGGTTCTTTTTTTGATCTAGGCTTTCTAGTAGATCATTAATTCAAAAGTTATGTCTCCTGGTTCTGTTTTCTAGGACTCTTTTTTTCATAAAATAGAATTTTTTTTACTTTTTCCTTCCATTTTTTTTTCCATTTTTTTACTTTGGTTGATGGAATCTTGTAGTCTCCTAGATTCATTGGTTTCTCTTTGTTCAATTCTAATTTTTAGGATTTTATTTTCTTTAGTTAACTTTTGTGTTTCTTTTACCAGTTGCTTAATTTTACTTTTTTTATTGGGTTGCATTCCCTTTCTAGTTAGTTGATTTGAGTTTTAGTTTCCAGTTGTTCAATTTGAATTTTGAATGAGTTGCATTCCTTTTCCAGCTGATTAATCTTATTTTTTGAACACTAACATTCTTTTTCTGGTTGGTTATTTTTACTTTTAACAGAACTGATTTCTTTGTTCAGTTTTTCATATATTTCCTGCATGATTCTCATTTTTTTTTCATTTTTCTTCTTTCTCTCTTCTTTGTTTTTAAATTCTTTTTTAAACTTTTCTATGAGCTTTTGGATTTCCAATTCATAGACTCTTTTATGACATCCCATGTAGGTAATTTTTCACTGCTTTTTTTTCTGAGGTAGCATTACTATCATCTTTACCTGCATAGTAGCTTTCTACAGGGAGTATAGACTTAAGCTTTTTTATGCTGGGATTTGGGTCTGATCCCGAAATTGTCATTGACCAAGATGTTGCCTATGCAACCCAGGCATTGCCTTTTTTTTAGGTTTTCTTGCAAGGAAATGGGGTTAAGTGACTTGCCCAAGGCCACATAGCTAGGTAATTATTAAGTGTCTGAGACCAGATTTGAACTCAGGTACTCCTGACTCCAGGGCTGGTGCTCTATCCACTGTGCCACCTAGCTGCCCCCCAGGCATTGCCTTTGCAGAGATTTGTTCCCTCCTTTATATTCAGGTTCTGCTTATCCAGTGGTTTGTTCCCAAACAACTCCAGTCTTTTGCCCCAGTTTTTCCAGGGTTCAGATTTTGTTTGGAGTTGGGACCTTCCCCATTGACTTGCTATATAGCTACTGGTACCTCTGCTGTTGTCAAGCTGTCCAGACATGGACTGCACTGTGGCTAAATGTCTCCTGTGGGCTTTCCGACTCTCCTGCCTATCTAGGCTTTACTTCCCCTTTTCCCTCAAAGAGACAGACCTTCATTGAAGATTCTCCACAATGTCTATAGTTTAAAATTAGTTTTGATCTTGCCTTTTTTGTCAGATCTGTAGCTTTGTCTGTGCAGAGGCTTTATTTAACATTGTGTAAGCCAAAGCACCAGGACCATGCTAGCTTCAGGGTGCCATCTTGGCTCCCCACAGGAAGTCCAAAAAATGGAAAAGGATCTCTATGTACAAAAGTATCATAGTGGTTTTTTGTGATGGTAAAGAATTGGCAATTTAAGGAATGCCCATCAATGGGTGAGTGGCTTAAGAAATTGTGGTATATGATTGTGATAGAATGTTTTTGTGCAATAAGAAATGAAGAACAGGATAGATTCAGAAAAGGCTGAAACTTATTATGAATTGATGCAAAATGAAATGAGCAGAATCAAGAGTAAATTTTACACAGTAACAGCATGACTTAGCTATTCTTGACAGCATAATAATCCATGAGAATTCCAAAGGATTTAAGATGAAAAATTCTATTTACCTACAGAGAAAGAACCAATGAAGTCTGAATGCAGATAGAATGATCCTTTTTTTAACTTTCTTTGGTTTTCTTATTTCTTTTCTTTTCTGTCTCTTTTTTCTTTTACAACAATGCAAATGTTGAAAATATTTTTTGTAAAACTGTACATGTATTTTGACATTTTATCATTCAATTTTGTCCAACTCTTCCTGACTCCATGAACCATAACACACCAGGTCCTTCTATCCTCCACCATATCTCAAAATCTGTCCATGTTCATATCCATTGCTTCCATGACACTATCTATCCATCTCATCCTCTGTCTTCCCTTTTTCCTTCTGCCATCAATCTTTTCCAACATCAGGGTCTTTTTCCAAAGAGTCTGTCCTCTCATTATGTAGTCAAAGTATATAAACTTAACTTCAATATTAAACCATCCAATGAATAACCTGAATTAATTTCTTTAAGTATTGAGTAATTTGATCTCCTTGCTTTCCAAGGTACTCTCAAAATCTACTCTAACATCATAATTCAAAATTCTCAGTTGTATAGTGTTCAGCTTTCTTTATAGTCTTACTCTAACAGCCATACAGTGCTACTGAAAAAGCCAAAGCTTTGACTATACAGAACTTTGTTGGAAAGGTGATATGTCTGCTTTTAGTATGCTGCCCATATTTGTGGTAACTTTTCTTCCAAGGAGCAGACATTCTTTAATTTCATGACTGGAGTCACCATTTGCAGTGATCTTTGAGCCTAAGAATATAAAATCTGACAGTGCTTCTATTTCTTCTCCCTCTGTTTACCAGTAAGTGATGGGACCAGTTGCCAAGATTTTAGGGGTTTTTTTAATGTTAAGCTTTAAGACAGTTTTTTTTAAGACACTCTTGTCTATCACCCTCATCAAGTGGTTTCCTAATTCATCTTCATTTTCTACTATCAAAGTGGTATCAGAGGCATATCTAAGAATAAAATAATGTGTATGTGCAAATTTTCTTGTCTTCTATATCAAATTGCTTGCCTTCTCAAAGAGTAAGAAGAAAAAGGAGAGAGGAAATCTGGAACTAAAATATTTTAAAATCAAATGTAAAATTTGTTTTTACATGTAAGAAAAATAATATAAAAAATGATATCCTCAAGTTAAAATGTAATATTGAAAGGGTCCTGAATCATAATCTAGTTCAATGGTTTCAAAAATGGAAGGTATATGGGCGGCTAGGTGATGCAATGCATATAGCACTGGCTCTGGAGTCAGGAGTACCTGAGTTCAAATCCAGCCTCAGACACTTAATGATTACCTAGATGTGGGGCCTTGGGCAAGCCATTTAACCCCATTGCCTTGCAAAAAAACTAAAATAATAATAATAATAATAATAATAATAAATGGAAGGTATAACTCCCTAATATGTTCATGGCATAACCTCAAAAGGTGTGATCAGCCAATTATAGGATGCGAAGAGGGACTGAATCCTACTTCTCTCTTATAACTAATTTTAGGACTTTTCTCTAATATCACCATACCAACCTTTCCCTACTTTTTTCATTGCCTTCTTTTTGCAAGGTCCCATCTAATTTAGAACTTTATGCTAAGTTGGAAAAATATCCTGCATACACACCATAGTACAACTATTCTCTCCCTTAAATTATCTCTAGCTATGGCAGGCATCCCTCAAAGTACATGTATAGACTTGATAGATATTTAAGTTATACCAAGACATTTTTAGTTGATAGAGATGCACAATCAAAAAGGTTTGAAAACCTCTGATCTAGTCTTTTCCTTTATTTGACATATAAAGAAACTAAAAACTAGATGAATAGATCACTATGATAGTCAGTGGCAGAACTGGGAGTAGAACTAAAGTATTCAAATTTCCATAGCTGTATTCTTTCCTGCTATGATCAAAGCTCTGTTGCCATCATGTAATAGGGGGAAGTGAGCTACCATTAATTGCTTTTCCCTTGCTTTCTCTAAACAAATATTTGGTATTCTACCATCCCATGGAACCACTATTTTCCATGAGAGCTCATTGCTCTCAAATTTGGAAATCACTTTTCCAATCTTAGACCCTTGGCTCTTTTTAAGATTTGCAATGGCTGAAATGTTTACCCAACCTGGTGCTGGGCCTCTTCAAATTACACTGGACTGGCCCTCAGATAATAGATTTACAGTCTGTCCCAGTCTCATCCCTTATGTTTCACTATCTTGGTACATATTACATGCCAGATTGAATTCCAAAGGCAAGAATCCAAGATCAATTCTGCACCAAGATGAGGAACAGAACTTAATGAAACTTAAAGGTAAATGCCTAATAAAATATGAGAGTAACAAAACCCATGAATATTCTGGAATAGTGTTCCTAAATTTTCATTCACTCTAGTTTCCATAATGGAGCATGTGAAAAGAAAGAATGGAACAGTTCAAAGGGTCATGGATTTGGAGGCAAGGCACCAGAATTCAAGTCATGTTTGTGCTTCTTGCTATCTATATTACCTTGGACAAGTTGCTTCTTCTGTCTGGGTCTCAGTTTTCTTGACTATAAAATGAGGGAGTTGGACTAAATAATCAATGAGTTCCCCTCCTACTCTATGGGAAAAGTACATCTAAAACCTTTTTGAAATGTACTGTGTATGAAGTATTTTACCTCCAGAGTAATTTTTCAGGCCTATTAACTCGAGTATTTTAATTACTTTAACAGACTGTTAATACATTAGTAAAAAAGTAAAACAATCAGAATTACTTGATCATTTCTGGTAAAACTGATTTGCAAAGCAATGGCATAGGGGCTCATTTAATTGGTATGAATAAATGACACATCCCAGGAGAGATGGTTGCCAGGAAGTAGTGTCAGTAATGTAATTTTCAATTATTCAATTCAATTATAATTTCAGAACTGTAAACAATGACTCAATGGCCCACCACAAATCACATTTTGGGATTAGCAAAGAAAATAATACATTTTGTAGACCTTTTTTAATAGAACAATATCTTTCTCTAATTTTAGAAACAGATTAAGCCTTTCAATGTGGTTCAACTTTTGTCTCATGAATTCCAAACAAGCCATTTATATCATATAATGAAATTCCTATGAGGTAGGGCTATTTTTGAAATGTACAAACAATCATTAGATTTTCCCTTGAATAAAAAAATGTTTTATGAAAGGATTCATAGAAATTTTCTTTCTTCAATTAGTTCAGTTAAATTAAATTCATTTTATAAACATCCAAGATTAAAGTAAAGCACATTTTTTTGAATAAGCACTCCTAAGTATGGGGCCCTTCATTGAGTTGAAAATCCTCAGGAGTCAAGAGTTCAGATTGGGAAAATTTTCCCTTTTATAATTCAAGATATAGGAGAAAGATAAAAGTAAGCAAATAAATTTTATCTATCTTCTGCCTCCATTCAATTCAGACTTTTTCACCATGAACCCTGGTTAAAATATGACATACCTCTGAAGGACAGAGGGTAAAAATGTTTTAGGGACCTGGACCCTCTGTAAGATTTATAGGAACAAAACTAGGAGAAATCAAGAAAATATTGAAATGAACTTCACACTCTCATGTACCCACAAAAGAATTCTGGTAATTGTAGATTAAAATATAATTTAAAATGTAAAGGGAGAAATTTTGAAAATTAGACAATGACATAATAAATGTGCTTTCCATTAAATATAATAAAACCTGGAAAATGTTAGAAAAGATACAGATTCCAACATAAAAAGAATTAAAAAATTTCTGTGGCCAAAATATTCATCATTCAGATGCCAATCTGGTTCCAGGAAACTTAGCTAGATTAAAATACATTTCATTTCTGAGCTCATGTTCAATCTCTCCTTAAATTAGTAGGACATCTCAGAACTGGAACTTTCAAAACTCAATGCTTTTCCCATGCCATAATCAGTCATCCAAAGTTTTTGTGAAAATTTCAGTATATGCCTTTGTTCTTTATTTATTTGATTTGGGTTTGGGGTTTGTTGTTGTTTTTAAACATCATAAATCACAAGGAGGGGGGGACCTAATGTATGCTGATTAAAGAGACACTAAACACAATGAAGAAGGCAAAAAATAGATAACTTCTGTTTTTAATTTGCTCAATGCCATCATCAAAAAGACTTTTAGCATTAAAATGGAGCTACAATGAATCAAATTTTTTATTAAAATTTAAATTTATTGAAATCTTTGTTTGGACATCATAATCTTTTCTATTATGCTCTGCCTTTCTTCCTATCTCCTAAATTTTATCCCATTACAAAGAAAATCATAAAAATAAAATTGATGCAGTAATCTTGTTTATCAGAGGAAGCAATTTTCATCACTGGTGTTCCTCAACTCAAGAGTAGGGAGGGAGGTATGTTTTCAATAACTATTCTCTAGAAACATTATTTCATTGCCAATGATCTGAATTAAAGGGTTTTCTTCTATTTCATTGATGTTCTTGTAGTCATTTTGTCATATTTATTTTTTTCCTGGTTCTACTCCCATTTCATTTCATGCAAATCTTCCCATGTTACTCTGAATTCTTCATGTATGACTTACGACACAATTGCATACCACTATATCTGTATGCCACAGTTTGTTCAATCATTTCCCAATTTAAAAAATGTACTTAATTTCCAGTTTTTTTTTTTGTTTTGTTTGCTTCCACAAAGAATGCTGCTATTGTTATATTAGTTTACATGGAGTTTTTCTTTATCATAAAACAATTTGACATGTATGTTCAGGAAAGCAACACCAAATCAAAAACTAAAGTTTGATAATTTTCTTCCATAATTCTTTACTCTATTCCATAGTGCATAGGTCAATTGACAGCTCTGCCAACACTTTATTTATGTGCCATTATGATCTTCCACCAGTCTCATTATTAAAAAATATTATTTTTGTCATGTTATAGTGGTGAAGTGAAAGTTGCACTGATTTTTTTATTATTATCAGTGACTTAGAGCATTTCCTTCACTGACTGTTGTTGGTTTATGATTTTTATTTTGAAAACTATTTTTAAAAATATTACTTAGGGGCAGCTAGGTGGCACAGTGGATAGAGTATGGGTTCTGGAATCAGGATGACCTAAATTCTAATCCAGCCTCAGACACTTAATAATTACCTAGCTGTGTGACCTTGGACAAGTCACTTAACCCCCCATTGCCTTGTAAAAAAAAACAAAAAAATGGGGGGTGGGGAGCCAAGATGGCATCAGGAGAGGACCTTCTCTCAGTTTCTCTGGAGCAAAACTTATAAACTAAGGACTCTAACTACATTTTCAAGAGACAGAACCCACAGAGGGATCCAGTGAGGCAATTCTCCAACCCAAGGTAACCTGGAAAAGAACAGAAAGGCTCAGCTCCATGGGTAGGAGGGGTGGTCCACCAGAAGGGTGGCCCACCAGAGCGAAGGAACTTCAGCCTCCCGGAGGCAACCCCAGAGCCCTGGGAGCCCTGGCTCACAGCAGCAGGGGCAGTTTCCTGACGTACACCCCGAGGAGCACCAGATACAACTTGGGGGATTAGCAGGGGAACCTCTGCCAGAGTGAGCACAGGAAGCCCAGCCCTCAGGGCACACAAAGAGCACCATGGCCAGGGCATCCAGGAACCAGAAGCAGGCAGAGCCGGTAAGCAGGATACCCCAGGGCATGAGCACACTGAGCCTAGTGAGGGAGGTGGAGAGAGACTGCCCAGCTCTGTCCTCTGCCTCTGGAACAGGACTCTGGGGTTCTGACCACATTCAGATCCTGATTGCAGTCTAGGCCCCCCAATAGAACAGCAGTGCCCCCCCACATCAGCCCATGGCAGAGGGGGGAGCTTATGGTCATTCACAGACCAGGAGGGAGGACAGAGCCTCACACACAGGGATCCTTGTGGGGCTGCCCCAAAAGCTCAGGAAGCACCCCAAAACCAGGCTCAGGCTGGGAAAATGAGTAATCAGAGAAAAAAGAGATAGACCATTGAGAAATACTTTGCCTGTGATCCCAAGAAGGAACAAAACACTCAGTCTGAAGATGAGGAAGTACAAGCTCCTGCATCTAAAGACTCCAAGGAAAACAGAAATTGGGCTCAGGCCATGACAAAGCTCAAAAAAGACTTTGAAAATCAAGTGAGGGAGATAGAGGAAAAATTGGGGGAAGAAATAAGAGAGATGCAGGAAAAACATAAAAATGAAGTCAGCAGCTTAGTCAAGGAGATCAAAACAAATGCTGAAGAAAATAATATGTTAAAAACTAGCATAGGTCAAATGGATAAAAAAGTTCAAAAAGTTATTGAGGAGAAGAATGCTTTAAAAAGCAGAATAGGCCAGATGGAAAATGAGTTAAGAAAGCTTTCTGAGGAAAACAAATCCTTCAAAGAAAGAATAGAACTCATAGAGATTGCTGATTTTATGAGAAACCAGGACTCAATACTTCAAAACCAAAAGAATGAAAAATTAGAAGAAAATGTGAAACATCTCATTGAAAAAACAACTGATATGGAAAACAGATTTAGGAAAGTTAATTTAAAAATTATTGGAATACCTGAAAGTCATGACCAGGAAAAGAACCTTGACATCATTTTCAAAGAATTATTACAGGAAAATTGCCCTGATATCCTAGAAGCAGAGAGCAAAATAGAAATGGAGAGAATACACCGATCTCCCTGAGAAAGAGATCCAAAAAAAAAAAAAAACCTAGGAATATCATAGCCAACTTCCAGAACTCCCAAGTCAAAGAGAAAATATTACAAGCAGTCAGAAGGACACAATTCAAATACCGTGGAGCTGCAGTCAGGATCACACAGGACTTAGCAGCAACTATGTTAAAAGCTCGTAGGGCTTGGAATACAATATTTTGGAAGGCAAAAGAGATTAGAATGCAACTGAAAATCAACTACCCAGCAAAACTGAATGTCCTCTTCCAGGGAAAAAGATGGACTTTCAATGAACCAGGGGAATTTCAAATGTTCCTGTTGGAATGGCCAGAGCTGAACAGAAGGTTTGATCTTCAAATACAGGACTCAGGTGAAGCATGGAGAGTGGAGGAGAAGAAGGAAAATATGACGGACTTAATGATGATGAACTACATGTATTCCTGTATAGAAAAATGATACTGAAAATACTAATATGAACCTTCTCATTTAATAGAGCAGGTAGAAGGAGCTTTTATAGATGAAGCACAGGAGAAAACTGAATTTGAAGATACATTGTGGTGTAAAAATGGAGTCAATAAGATAAAAGGGAAATGTAATGGGAGAAAGAAAAATTGGCTAAGATATTTCATATAATAAGATTTTTCTTTATTACAATGAGCTATTGCAATGATATGGAAGGGGGGAAGGCAAGGGGGGAATGAGGGACACTTCACTCTCATCAGAGGTGGCTAGGAGAGGAAACAGCATATATACTCAATGGGGTATAGACATCTGTAGTAAGAAGGAGAGAGTGGGGACAGGGGGAAGGGGGGATGTGAGTGATGGAAAAGAGAATGGACCATGGGGGGAGAGTGGTCAGATATAACACATTTTCTTTTTTACTTCATGCAAGGGACTGGGATTGGATGGCCTGTCCGGGACCATAGAGCCAGGTGGATGCTGGGTAAGGGGTGGTATGTGGCTTCTGGGCCTCTTGGACCCAGGGCTGGGGATCTGTCTGCTGTGCCACTCAACTACGCTACAGCAGAGACAGTGAAAGAAGAGAGAAAATATAGATGATGGTAGTAAAGAAGTACGAATGGAGGGAGTTGAGATCAGCAATGGCAATGGTGGAAACATTTGGAAGTAACTTTTGTGATGGATTTATCCTAAAGAATGTGATCCACCTGTGACAGAGCTGGTGGTGTTGGAACACAGACTGAAGCACATTTTTTATTATTATTATTTTCTGGGGGATTTTGCAGGGCAAATGGTATTGGGTGGCCTGCCTGGGGCCATACAACTAGGTGATTGTTGGGTGTCTGAGCATGGATTTGGACCTGGGTGCTCCTGGCTCAAGGGCCAGTGATCTGTCTGCCACCCAGCCACCCCTACTATTATGATTACTATTTTATTTTATTTTGGGACTTTTTTGTTTTTGTTTTTATAGGGCAATGGGATTGGAGTGTCTTGCATGAGGTCACACAGCTGGGTAATTGTTGGGTGTCTGGGGGGAATTAGGCTTGGGTGCTCCTGGCTCCAGAACCAGTGCCCCATCCGCTGCGCCACCTGGCCATACCTACAACTATTATTATTATTATTATTATTATTATTATTATTATTATTATTATTATTATTTTAATTTTTCTCTCCCCTTTATTTTTTTAGGGTTTTGCAAGGCAAACGGGGTTAAGGGGCTTGCCCAAGGCCACACAGCTAGGTAATTATTAAGTGTCTGAGACTGCATTTGAACCCAGGTACTCCTGAGTCCAGGGCTGGTGCTTTATCCACTACGCCACTTAGAAGCCCCTTCCCCTTTACTTTATCACTTATACGGGTCTATATTTTCTTGGGGGGAGGGGGTATTTTGTTTGCTCTTAAAAAAAGAATATTTTTAGTAATGTATAAAAACATTATTTGTACAAAATAAGAATAAATGAAAGACTGAACAGATTGCTTTCCATGGGGGGGGGGGGGTGAGTAAGATTTGGAAAAAAATGTAAAACTCAAAATCTTTAATAAAAAAAACAGAGCAGAAATAAAGCCAGATCCCAAAAAAAACATTATTTAATTACAAATATATTAGAAAATGGCAATCTAGGAGTGGCTAGGTGCCATAGTGGATAGAGCACCGGGCCTGGAGTCAGGAGTACCTGAGTTCAAATCCGGCCTCAGATATAATTACCTAACTGTGGCCTTGGGCAAGCCACTTAACCCCATTGCCTTGCAAAACCCTAAAACAGGGGTAATCTTATGATCTTATATGTAGATTTTTATTTTGAAATGTTTGAACAAAACCCCTGCTCTCACTTATTCAATTCTAGTTGCATTAGTTTGCTTATGTATAAGTTTTTTAGTGTTACATAATCAAAATTATTTGTTTTTCATAATCTTCTCTATCATTTGCTTTTCACTTCTCCCTTAAGCATACCTATAAAGGATATCTTCCTCTATTCTCCTCCATTTTTAAATGTTAAAGGTTTTTAAATTTATTACTTCTACATTTCAAGCTTATTACAACTTAAAGTATATGGTGCTGATCTGCCAAATTGCTTTCCAGTTTTCCCAGAAATTCTTGCTTAACAGAAATTCTATTTCCTAGTAGTTTGTGTTCTCAGATTTACTGTATTGGGTTTATTTGCATGTGCATCTTACTATCTAGTCTATTTCATGGTGGATCAAATTTTTAAAGAATCTTCAAGTAAGAGAAGTATCCATTTTATGACAAATTAAACACAATCTCACTTTATCCAGTGTTATAGAATTCCCAAAACTAAAAATAATCTAATTGAGATCTTCAAAGTTTATATAGGTTTTGTTTTTTGAGTTTTGGCTTTTGGGTGTGGGGTTTTTTTTTGCTTGCTTCAAGGAAGTGAAAAAGAATACATCATTCAAAATACTAGGGAAGGGATTTTGTGAAACACTAAGGACTTAAATGTATCAAATACATTTTATCTATGATTGGACTTTATAAAAATAATTTTTAAAAACTTGCTTTGGAATAGATGTGCATTTCTCTATCAATGGTCAAGTAAGCTCCTACTCTTGCTAATTTTGTCAGTTTGCATATTTTAGGATAAGATTTTAGAATTGGAAGAGATATTCAGAAGTCATTCTGACAAGAAGTATACTGGTAAATGTTTAACAATCAACTCTACAAAATAAAAAAGTGTACATGTGACATAAAGTTTAATTTTTATAACATTTTCTTAAGTCTAGCCAATCATCAAAATAATAAACCAACCCCTTATTTGTATCATTTGCTGATTACGAAGTTATAAATTCTCATACTAACATTTTAACAATTGACTCTTTGAAGTCAATTCAAACTTATTCAAACAAATCCCTTCATCAATCATATAAGTAAGTATAAGAGCTAGGAAATGAACCCAGTTCTCCAAATCTAGTGTTCTTTCTATATCATGTTTTCATTTTGCTCAGTTGTTTGTCATATCCAAATTTTCACGCCCCATTTTGAGATTTTCTTGACAAAGGTATTAGAATGATTTTCCATTTCTTTCTCCATCTCATTTTATAAACTAAGGCAAATAAGGATAAGTGACTTACTCAGGGTCATTCAGCTAATAAGTGCCTGAAGCCAGATTTAAACTCAGGAAGATGAGTTGAATTTCAAATCTGGCCCTCTATCCACTATTCTACCTAGCCACCCATCCACAACATCCTACTGAAGTCAAAATTTTTAATCCTATATTTCTGATAATCTGATATTGTTTCAATTAAAAAAACAAATTAACAAACACTTACAAACATGTGCTAAATGCTAAGAATATATATATATGTGCATATATATATATATATATATATATATATCAAAAGCTACTTTATACATTCAAGGAGCTCACATTCTAGCTAGAGAGAGATATAAAAACAACTATGAACCTGAAAAATATATCACCAGTGACAATGACAACCAAACCCAGAGACTTTAAGACACTGATAGTAAAATCTTCACAGCTACCTTTTTTGGAAGCCTATTTCATTCGTGGGGTTAATGGAATGGGATGCCAGTTCTTTCTTTGAAAACTCTATTACTAGAGAGATACAACATAGAACAATCAAGTTCAGCCATTATACTGGATCAATACATATGTTTTCATTTATTCTCAGTAGGGATGGATAAAAATACAATTCTTTTTAAAATGGTCAATGTTTGCACTGATTTTTTTTTACAAAGAAAGATACCATTCAGAACTATAATACTATAGCTACTAGTTAGACTCAATGTAAATAGCTGGAATGCAGAATGTCTTTCTCTGCCCAGTCACTGACCTTGTTCCAGCAAATTATACTCCTGAGCTAAGACTATTCAATTTCTTATGTTTCTGAATCCTTCTAAAAAGATTTTTTGGATTTTTGTTTGTTTGTTTATTTTCATTGTCAATTCTTGGAACTGGTTTTGTATTCTATTCGACCTACAACTATAATTCTCAAAAATCTAAGAATATTTTTTTTTATTTAAAAAGCCAATTAGATAAAAATTTGTTGATTTTTCAATTGTTCTTGTTTTCACCATAAAAATAATACAAAAAGGCAACACATCACATGATCTTTCAATCGAGGGAATGAAAGAAATGTGTCCAAATAATTGCCACCCAATGTGAGAGGCACAAAAAAGAATATGCTAACTCACTAACTGGTAGTATACCCCTTCTGAGCTACTTCCTCAGTTGTTATACAAGTTTTAATAGATTTACCATTCAGAAAGGTTTCAGTGTAATCTGAGGGTCTGTATTTCCAAAATTATAACTCATCAGTCCCTAATAGTATAACTACCTTTCATAGTCATTGAGTATATTCAAATTACCTCAAACTAAATAGTTTACTAAAACAGTCCAGTAAGAGCTATAGCAACACAATATTACTTGCTCTTCCTCACTCCTACCACTTACCCCACCTCCAGCAATAAACAGAACCAATTAGAATAGGCACAAATTTTGAGTACTTAATTAAGGAGCCACACATAAAGAACACATATGGCCAAGGCAAATCACAAGCTCGGTATTATAGAACCCAAAAGTCCCACCTTTCTGGTAGTAAGCTTTTACTATTTTGAACACAGGGTCTGATTGTCTCTATAGTTTGAATCCCAAGTGTCTAGATTCTCTTTTGCTGACTCTACTGCCTCATTCCTTGGGACCACTTTTGCTAAATTGACTGTCTTTCTCGCTCTTTCAGCTCCCTAATGAATGTCTATATTCAGAACAGGTTAATATTCTGAAAAAATTCTAAGGAAAATGTTAATAAATGGGAGACTAGAGAAATCCCCCTCCCTTATTTGATAGTCAGTGGCAAGGACCACATTCCATAAAATTGTTGCCTACTTTTATTTAATGTGCCTCTCAGAATGAACAACTTACTTTTAAAGGGCTACCAGAATTGTGGACAATACTTTCAAAAGCAATGACAAACTGTCCCTCTAATTCCATCAAGGAAATTTCTTCACACTTCATAAATAGATAATGACTTTTCACTTTGTTGAACACATTAATGTCTTATTCTCTCTATCATTTGTTCATTACTTTCTATGATTATACCAACTGGGCTGGTACAAGAAAAACACACACACACACACACACACACACACACAAACAGTTTTGTTTCCTTAGTAAAGAGAAGAACAGTTAGCTTTGCCATCTGGACAATTTTGCTATTATAAATAACTTTGAAAAATTTAAAAGCTGTATATTCTTATTTTTAAAAATTCTCAGCTATGTGAATTTTTTTTCTTTTTTTCTTTGAATGTTATTCTAGTCTATTTTTTCAATTACATGGAAAAATAGTTTGAAACATTCAAATTTTTGCAAGTGTTTGAATTTACACATTTTTCTATCTCTTCTCTCCATTTCCCCATGATTTTAGGTTACATGTGTAAAATCATGTTTAATATATTTTCATATTAGTCAAGTTGTGAAAGAAGAATTAGAACTAAAGGGAAAAGATACCATGAGAAAAAGAAGAAAAACAAATTTTAAAAATTGAAAATAGTATATTTTAGCCTGAATTCAGACTCTAGATGTGGGTGTTATTTTCCAACAGAAGTCTTTTAGAATTGTACTTGATCACTGAACTTCTGAGAGGAGCTAAGGGCGTCATGGTTGATCATCACTCAGTATTTCTATTTTTTTAAGTAAAAAAATAAAATAAAAGTATGCTTCCATTTGTATTCAGACACCATCGGTCTTTCTCTAGAATTGGAAAGCTGGAAAAGTTGCATAAGTAAGTATAAGAACTAGGAAATGAACTCAGTTCTACTGTAAATCTAGTGTTCTTTCTATAAATCAAGCTTTCATTGTGACTTACTCAGGGTCACTAAAATCTGAAGTCAGATTAAAATTCAGAAAGATGAGTCTGACTTCAGAACTCGTACTTTATCTAGTGTGCCACCTAACCACCCATTTACAACATCCTACTGAAATCATTGATCCTATACTTCTGATTATCTGATAATCCTTAAACAAAAAAACAAGTAACAAATAGTTAAGAAACATGCTAAGTGCTAGTCACTAAATGCTAGGAATACTTTTTTAAAAAAAGCTAAGAAAAGCTGTCATTCACAGCTGATGATCCTACAATATTGTGGCTATTTTGAATAAAATATCTGCTCATGTCTTTCCAAGTTTTTCTGAAAGTATTCTGCTCATCATTTCTTATAGTAGAATAACATTTCATCACACATCACATAGCACAATTTGTTCAGCAATTCCCCAGATGATGGTTATTCTCTCAATTTCCAATTCCTTGCCTCCAGAAAAGAGCTGCTAAAATTATCTTTATACATATAGGTCATTTTCCAGCTCTTAGGGTTACAGAACTAGTAGTGGCATTGCTAGACGAAAGGGTAGGCAAGGTTTTATAGCCCTTTGGGCATAGTTCCAAATTGCTCTACAGAAGGGTTGAATCATTTCATAACTTCTCCAACAATGCATTATTGTCTCATTTTTCTTACAACTCCTCCAACATTTGTCAATTTCCTTTCCTGCTCTATTACTCAACCTAATAGGTATAAGGAATTTCCTCAGAATTATTCTAATTTACATTCATTCAATCAGTAGAAAGAACATTTTTTAAATATATACATAGCATTGGTAATCTCATCTAAAACTGTTCATTCCTTTTGATTAATTATCAATTGGGAAATGGCTCTTTTTTTATTTGACTCAATTCTCTATGTGTGAGAAATGAGTCCTTTATCATAGAAACTTTTTCAACTTTTTCCCCACAATTACTTTTGCTAATTTACCTCCATCTTATTCCCCTATTCTTCATTTATTTTATTCTTCCTCTCACTTTCCTTTCACCCTGTCCCACTTCTGAAGTGTTTTGCTTTGGACTCCCCTCCCACAATCTACCCTCTCTTCTATCATCCCACCTTTCTCCTATCCCCTTTCCTTCCTACTTTTGTGAAGGTTAAGGTACATTTCTATATTCAACTGAATGTGTGTGTTATTCCCTCTCTGAGTCAATTATGATGTCTCTCTCTGAGTCAACTCCTACCCATGTCCTGTTTATATATATTCCTTCTACTTGTCCTAATAAATGAGAGTTTGCATAAGTTATCAGTATTAATGTCCCATGCAGGAATACAAACAATTCAACATCATTGAGTGAGTCCCTTATGATTTGCCTTTCCTATTTACCTTTTTACAATTCACTTGTATTTGAAGACCAAATTTTCTATTCAGCTCCCATCTTTTCATCAGCAAAGTTTGAAAGTGCCCTATTTCATTGAATGTCCATCTTTTCCCCTGAAAGAGTATGATGAATTTTTATAATTGAGGGGCGGCTAGGTGGCACAGTGGAAAAAGCACTGGCCCTGGAGTCAGGAGTACCTGGGTTCAAATCCGATCTCAGACACTTGATAATTACCTAGCTGTGTGGCCTTGGGCAAGCCACTTAACCCCATTTGCCTTGCAAAAACCTAAAAAAAAAGTTTAAATTTTTATAATTGAAATTCAAGCTCCCTTGTTTTCCAGAATATCATATTCCAAGCTCTAAGATTTTTTTTTTAGTCAAAGCTGCTAAAATCTGTGATCCTGACTATGGCTTCATGATAATTGAACTTTCTTTCAGACTATCTGCAATATTTTCTCCTTGATCTGGGAGCTCTGAAATTTGGCTATAATATTCCTGGGGTTTTCATTTTGGAATCTTTTACATTAAGTGAGAGATGAATTCTTTCAATTTCTATTTTTTAAAACCCACTGGTTCTAGATTATCAGAGCAGTCTTCTTTGATAATTTCTTGAAAGATTAGGTCTAAGCTCTTTTTTTTATTATGACTTCCAGGCAGTACAACAATTTTTAAATTATCTCTTCTAGATTCAATTTTCCAAGCCAGTTGTCATTCCAATGAGATATTTCAATTGTCTTCTTTTTCATCTTTGGCTTTTGTTATACTGCTTCTTGACTTCTTGCAAAGTCATCAGCTTCCCTTTGCTCCATTCTGTATTCTAAGGACTTATTTTCTTCATTGAACTTTTAAGCTTCTTTTTCCAGTTATCCTAATATGGTTTCTAAGATGTTATTTTTAGTATTTTTTGGCATCCTTCATTAAGATGCTGACTTTTTTCATGATTTCCTTGCATCATTCTCATTTCTCTTTCCAATTTTTCTTCTACTTCTTTTATTTGGTTTTCAAAATTCTTTTTGAGTTCTTTTGTGGTCAAGACCAATTTATATTTTTTTGAGATTTTGAACATAGAAAATTTTTCTTCTTCTCGGTATGTGTTTTGATCTTAGGACAAAAATAGCTTTTCAGTCAGATTTTTTTTCTCATTTTCCCAGTCCATGACTTGCTTTTAAATCCTTGTTAAAATGGGTCTCTGCTTCCAGAATGGAGGAGGACACTGTTCCAAGCTTTTGGGCTTTACTGTCGCCATTTTCTGAAATTTTATATATATATATATATATATATATATATATATATATATATATATATATATATATATATATATGTATATATATATAATCAATAGATAGAGATAAATATAGAGATAGAGAGATAGATATAGATATATAAATAGAGATAGAGATAAGTATAGATATATCTAGGCAATACTAGTTTTCAGTTCAATAGGTAACTACAAGTTTTCAGTTTTTCCAGTGTGGTATGATCCAAAGAGAGGTTTTTACTACCCTTCTGGTCTGTAGGTAACTAGAAACATTTCTTTCTGCCCTATATCTGTAAGGAGGGTCCCTGTTCCCCTGTGGCAACAAGTTCTTTAGTGTTACTGCTCCTCCTCTGCCTGGGTCTGGGACCTGGGATCAGAGTTTGGGTAAAGCATCAGAGACCTGATTCAATGATAGCAGAGATCCCTGAAATCTCCTTCCCACCCCCTTACAGTTTATGGGCTGAGAGCTGGGGAAGCAGCTGCTGCTGCTGTTAATGTAGTGGTTCCTGAAACTCGCTCCTGGTCTGCTGGGGTCAGGTCTGTGCTAGTGAGGCCAGTGCTGGACTGTGTTCCACTCTCATCCTGGTGAGATAGATTTCTGCTGACCTTGCAAGCTGTCCTTAGTGGTCTCTGGATTGAGAGGTCTGGAAACTACCAACCTTTTCACTGACCCAGCTGCTTCATTTCTTGCACCTGGATTGCTAGGACATGTCTGCTTACAAAGAGTGCTCCTCTCTAACTTTGATGCAACAGACCTTTTCCTGTTCATCTTCCAAGTATAGTTTTGAGCTAAAAATTGTTTCATTCCATCTTTTGTGAGTTCTATCACTCCAAAATTTGGTTAGAGTCATTATTTAAAGTTATTTGGAGTGGTTTGGGGAGAGTTCAGAATAGAGCCTGTCTTTACTCAGCTCCAAATTTCATTTCAATAAAAACTCACTGATTAAACACTTGTTAACTAGTAAGTCTGTACTAGATACTGTGCTTTGCATTTTGATGGATTTGATAATGAGCAGGATATTGTCCTAGATCACAAAGAGCTTACAATTTAATAGAGAAGATAAAGCACATTTACAAGTAACTTTAATATAACATCAATGTGAAGCATAAGTTCTTAAGAAAGATCACAAAGAATTCCAATAGTTCTCTATTCAGAGAAATCTAGGATAAAAATTGGAAAAAACTTAGATGCCACCTAGTTTAATGTTATTATTTTACAGATGAAAAAAGTGAATTCTACAGAAGGGAAGTGAGTCACCCAAGGTCACACAGGAATAAGTTATAGAGTCAGGATTTAGACACAGCTTCTCTAATTTCAAATCCAGGGTTCTTTACATTTTACTATATGAGAAGAGTACAACCAGATCCCAAATAGAACAAATATTGAATTCTATGAAGTATTTGCATTTATTCAAATTCACACTGTTCAAAATTATAATTACCTTAAATATGGGCATTGATTTCAGCCCAGAAATATGATCACTTAGATCACTTCATAGGATTCATTATTCAAATTAAACAGGACCTAGCTATAATAGTGTCTGATCCTCTCAGTGATTAGAAGACTTTAACTATTGTCACTTCCCAATCTTAAAATATGTCATTGGCTAAAAGAAAAAATAGTAACTGAAGGAGAACAAATATTGTAAGGGAAAGACAGGCAGACCAAGTGCATATATATGTTAGTAATCTAGGAAAAACAGTACTTATCCCAAATGTGATGGAGGCAAAGAGCCAGGGCATCAGCTGTTGGGCAATGCTGAAGAATATCTAATGGGGTGATAGCTAAGCCTAAAAATTATGATCAACTAACTATACTGTACAGATTTTCAATATAAAGCACTGAATCTTAGAGCAAGATTCTACCTTTCTTGAGATAACAGCTTCACTTACTAGCACTTCCTCTATTTACATTATTAATTGGGGATAGTGTTGCTTTCTGTTTTAGAGAAGAGTTTGGGGGGAATGGGAATTGTATCCCTGGATTTGGATAAGAAAGAAAATTCTATTTTTTTAGTTAAATTTCAGTTTTGTTATTTATTAGATATGTTTTCTCATCAAATATCTATTATCTGGTAATTGTAGTGATGATGATGATGATGATGATGCATGTTGGGAGAAAAAAAAACAAGAAATGAACCAAATTCAGATGAGTACAAACCAAGCCAAATTGAAGTATCTGGAAAATCTGACCTCCAAAAATAGAAAAATCAAGAAACCTCACTGTAGATTTTAGTAACTTGAATAAGGACCAATTGAGAGAAACAAAATGAGAACAATAAATACAATAGGAAATAACATCATGAGAAATTCTCCAATGTTGTTTCTCACCTTGAAACTCCACAATACAAAAGCTTTGTTTACTTCCAAGGGAATACCTATTCAGTGTCCACAATTGATTTCAAAAATTGAAAACCTACCTGGAATTTCAAGTGTCATTTCCTATAGAAAAGGTGCTAAATTTCCAAAGAGAGGTTTCCAAAATAGATCTAGAGATAAAAGTAGTACTCTGGTTTCAATTTAAATCCAAATCTGTGTTTTTCACAAGTTCAAGGGCTATAACTTGGGCATAGTTTATTCTTAAGAGCAATAATAATCTAATTGAAAGCTTTAAAGCATAAAAGCTCAGTTTTTTTGCATATATAGTAAAAGTATTTTAGATTCCTTGGCATTCCCATAATCTATAATTCTTAAATAAAGAAACTTAGTTCTGACAAGAAAGTTTCCCTTGCCACCTGCCTTGCTGCTAAACTTTAAACTATCATGACTTGTCAGCTAACCTTTAAATTTTCCTATTTGTATTGTTCCCTTCTCTTAGAATGGTAATAGTATGAAGGTGGGGCCAAGATGGTGGAGTAAAGGCAGGGACTCCATGATCTCTCCCCCAAAGCCCTCCAAATAACTTTAGATAATGACTGAAATTCTAGAGCTGCTAAAACCACAAAAAAAAAAAAAAGAGTGAAACAATTTTCTAACCCAAGGCAACTTAGAAGGTCAGCAGGAATAGTTAGTTGTAGGAAGAGTCCAGAATAGCTTGTGCCAGTGAAGACCAGACCCAACAGATCAGGAGCAGATTTTGGTGCAACTGAACCATTGACAGCAGTAGTAGTTTCCAGACATTTCAGTTCAAGGAAAATTAGGTCAGCAGGAAAGGTCTTCCTTACCAAAATGGGAAAGCAACATAGTCTAGCTCAAGCCATATAGCAATACATCCATGACCACAACGACTCAGGAATTACAGGGGTCTCTTAGATAATACTTGAGCAGAACATTGTTGCTTTGCCCATACTCTGATCTAGGTCACATCCTAGGTGGTAGTGCCAGGGCTAGGAAGAATAGTAGCTTACCAAAGCTTGTAGCCACAGAGTAGAACTGGGATCCTTCTCACACTTCCAGGGTAGAAAAGAGTAGTTGTGTTCACTCACAAACTAGAGTACAAACCAGAAGAATAGCAAATATATCTCTCCTTATAACACACCACCTTGGAAGAACTGAAAACATGCAGATCTCTAGAAGTGTCTCTGAAAAAAGCTTCAAAAAATGCCTAAAGCTTCAGACAGTGTTCCCTTCACCCTGGAAACAGAGCCCTATTTTAACAAGGAGTTAAAAATGAGTAATTGACTGGAAAAAATGAGCAAACAGGAAAAAAAATCTGATCATAGAGAGTTATTATGATGGCAAAGAAGATCACAGCACATATTCAAAAGAAAATAACAAAATCAAAGCTCCTACATTCAAAACTATCAAGAAAAATATGAATTAGTCTCAGTTCATGAAGAGCTCAAAAAGAATTTTCAAAATGAAAGTAATAGAGGGGAAATTGGGAAGAGAAATGAGTATGATGCAAAAAAATCAGAAAAAAATGAATCAACAGCTAGGTGACACAGTGGATGAAGCACCAGCCCTGGAGTCAGGAGTACCTGAGTTCAAATCTAACCTCAGACACTTAATAATTACCTAGCTGTGTGGCCTTGGGCAAGCCACTTAACCTCATTTGCTTTGCAAAAACTAAAAAAAAAATGAATCAACAGCCTGGTAAAGGAGATACAAAAATCTTAAAGAAAATAAAACTTTAAAAAACAAAGGTCAAATGGTAAAAGATTTATAAAATGTCAATGAGGATAATAGAATTTAAAAAAATAGAACAGATCAACTAGAAAAGGAGGTACAAAAGTTCATTGAAGAAAATAATTCATTAAAATTTCGAGTTGAGCAAATGGAAGCTAATGACTTTATGATACGTCAAAAAATGAAACAAAACAGAATGAAAAATAAATAGAAGAAAATGTGAAATATCTCATTGGTAAAAACAACTGACATAGATAATACATTATTTTAAAAATATTGGACTATCAAAAAGCTATAAACAGCCTAGGTATAGTCTTTCAAAAAATTATCAAGGAAAACTGCTCAGCTATTCTAGGAGTGAAGAATAAAATAGAAATTAGAAGAATCTACTGATTACCTTCTGAAAAAGATTCCCAAAAGAAAACTCACAGGAATGTTATAGCCAAATTTCAGAGCTCTCAGGTTAAGGAGAAAATACTGCAAGAAACCAGAAAGAAACAATTCAATAGAGGAATAACCAGGATAACAGAAACAGCTTCTACATTAAGGGATTAGAGGGTTTGGAATATGATTTTTCAGAAAGCAAAATAGCTTGGATTACAAACAAAATCATCTATCCAGCAAAATTGAACATACTCTTTCAAGGAAAAGATGGACATTCAATGAAATCAGGGACTTTAAAACTTTCCTCATGAAAAGACCAGAACAAAATAGAAAATTTGACTTTCAAACTCAAAATTATGAAAAGCATGAAAAGATAAATAAAAAGGGAAATCATAAAACATTTAACAGGATTAAATTGCTTACATTTCTGCATGGGAAATTGATACTGGTAACTCATAATAACTTTCTAATTATAAGGACAGTCAAAAGTATACATAGACAGAGAGCAGAGGTGTGAAGTGAATGTTATGGTATGATTATCCAAAAGAAATTTAGATTAAAGGATGAGAATGAAGAATGAGAGACGGAGAAAGGGAGAATCAGAATGGGATAAATTATCTGGCATAAAAGAAGACTGGTTTACAGAGCAAAGGAAAAAGAAAGCAAGGAAGGTAGCACATGAATCTTACTCCCATTAGAATTGGCTCAAAGAAGAAATAATATACACACTGTTGGGTGTATAAATCCATCTTGCCATAAAAGAAAGTTTTAAGAGATGAAGGAAATTGGTGGGGGGAGCTAATAAAAGAGAGAGAGCACTTTGGAGGAGGTAGAAGCCAAAAGAAAAATACTTTTGAGAATGTACAGAGCAAAAGAAGAGGGAAAGTAGGATAAAAAAAGGAAAATACTATGGGGAAGGGAATATATATATAGTTGGCAATTATTCCTGTGAAAAAAATTTTCAGTGTGTTTCTGTGACAAAGACTTCATTTCTCAAGGCAATAGAAAACTGAGTCTAATTTGTAGAAATGAGATCCATTCCTCAGTTTAAAAATAGTCAAAAAATATGAACAGGCAGTTTTCAGACAAAGTAATCAAAACTATCTATAGTCATTTTTTAAAAAATGTTTTGAATCACATTTGATGAGAAAAATACAAATTAAAACAACTCTGAGCCACTACCTCACACCTGTCAGATTTGCTAATATGACAGAAAAGGAAAACTACAAACGTTGGATGGTATGCGGGAAAATTAAAGCACTACCATACAATTAAAACACTAACATACTGGTGGCAAAAAAATGGACATTGAGACAATATCCATCAATTGGGCAATGATTGAATAAGTTCTTGAATATGACTGTGATGGAATTCTATTGTGCTTTAAGAAATGATGAGCAGGATACTCTTAGAACTGATCTCATGAACTGATGCAAAGTGAGGTGAGTGAAACCAGGAAAACATTGAGCACAATAACAGCAATATTATATGATGAACTACTATGAATAACTTAGTTGTACAATAAAATAATCCAGTATAATCCAGTAGGATTTATGATTAAAGGTGCTAATCCATCTCCAGGGAGGAAAAACCTGATTGAACCTGAATATAGATAAAGAATACTTTTTTTCTTTATTTTTGGAAGGGTTTTTCTCTATATTTTCTTTCACAGAACAACTTATATAAAAATGTATTTTATATGACTACAAATGTGTAACCTATGTCAAATTGCTTGGCTTCTTAATAAGGGGGAAGTAAGGGAATGAGAGAATTTGCAACACATAATTTGAAATAAAAGAATTTTATAATTGTTTCTACTGTAATTGAGAAAAATGGAATATTAAGTAATATTTTTAAAAGGGAACTATTGTTACTACATTTTAATTCTCAAGTCATTTCCACTAAGATATGAAACACATATCAGAGTATAATAATCTTCTCCCAGAGATTAATGAGATCACATTAAATTATGCTGTATGCATTAAGATATTCACTCAAGAATAATGATAGCAACAGGATGTCATTAATAATATCACTGATTCCTGTTAAAGTTCTTATTTCAAAGTTCATCATGTTCTGACAGTGACAAAATTATGGAAACTACTGGCATTCTTAAGCTATATTCCAGTTATTATCCTTCCTCACGGTAGTCTGAGTGAGTGAAAGTATATAAGAAGATAGCAGGTTTTGGCCTTCCTAAAATGTTAGAAATTAATAATAGGGACACCATTTAAGAAGTTATAGAACATTTTATTTGTGAGAAGATTTTAAAAGTTAGAATTTTTTTGGATTAAAGAAAAATGAACATTTACTTAAGAGTTTTCACTTTCACAGAAATTTGTTTATTCTAAAAAACAGTAGAAACTGTGAAACAGAATTCCCCAAAAGAGATCATGGATTTAGAGTTAAAAGGGAGTTTATAAATCATCTAATACAACTTTTCTTTTATAAAGAGTTTGAATAATTTGCCCCAGGTTGTAAAGATTAGTCAGATTTTGAGCACAAGTACTTCAAATCCAAATTCAGCATATTTTCTATTGTATCATGCTATTATCAAGGCTTTATCCTTGGAGAGCTTTCAATCTGTTTAGGAAAGGAAATATGTATCTAACAAAACATATAAGAATACTTTCAAGGTCAATATTAAGGGCAAAACAGATTAAATTGAAAATCTAAGTAAGTACTGAGGAAGACACTGAGGTAAAGGCATGCTCCAAGTGATGTGAAATTAAGAAAAGAAAAATTTCTAAAGGACACAATTGTGTTGCTTGATTGGATCCTAATATTCTTGAAGAAAATTGTGACTTTTAGAATCAGTTCCAAAAGCATCAAACTTGAGATTTCTATAGCTGTTGGGAAGAAAGAAGGCATATACTTACAAAATAATACATACAAAATAAATGTATACAAATATATACAAAGTAAAAATCACAATCAATCACCCCCAATAAATTAATTTCAGTACTATCAGTTTCCTGGGGGACTAAGATGAATCTATCATTTCCTGTAACAATATATATTATGTATCCATATATGTATATATACCTATATATATATATATATATATATATGTATATATATATATATACCAATATTGATTTTTTTAAATGTAGCTTACCATTAAACTACAAATGCTCAGAAAGTTTACCATTACATGCAGCATGGAGCTATCTCCTCTCTATCACAAAATTGCTAAGGAGAAATCTCAAAAATTGATGCCTATGAATGAAAATCAGGATATCAAACTTTCATATCATTACACCAGCTTTTATTTTACTTTTGATCAACCCTCCTTCCTCCTGTCTTATGTCCCTTGGGCCATATATGTCTTACTTCAGTGACGATTTAATAGGTAGTCACAATTCCACAGCTGGACATCCCACAAAGCAATATTCTTCCTGATAAATTTCAGTCATTTTTGACCCTCAACTTGCCATGGAGAGGCATATCAACCATATTGATAAGACCTCATATTACCATCTCAGGAGTATAACAAGGTTAAGACGATTGCTGTCTCAGCAAGATGCTGAGCTTTTGATTCATGCCTTTATAACAACAAGGTTGGATTACTACAATTTTCTGTTGGCATCCATCCCAGAATGTTCACTATGTCAGCCTGACTTTGTACAGGATTCAGCAGTTGAGGTGTTCAACAACTAATACAAAAATGCCTCTGCATATAACATCAGTACTAGGAACATTACAATGAAATATTGAATTGATTTGAAAAAATCATATTTTATAAGTATTTGCTTTTAGTACTATAAAGAATGATGGACTCTTTATTTTTAGTAAAAAGACTTTCATTTATCTTAGAAATTAGCTCTTTTATCTGTGCATGTCCAGATAAGTTGTTTATATTTAGAAATGGTTAGCAACAACACCAACCAACATCACCCTATATCTTTATGACCTCTAATAGTTTTAGCTAAAGGTTCAAGCTCACTTAAATTTAAAAAAAAAATAAACTGTCAAACAACTTTGAAACCTAAGTCATCAGAGAAAAATTATCACATGATAACAAAACGTTAAATCAACTCAAATTAATTTGCCAAGTCATCTGCATATAAGATTTAAATTAAAACAAATAGCCTGTTTGACTGGATTAATCATCAAAATAATCAATCCTATCACTTACATACAGCTGACTCATTCTCGGAGATTCACCAGCATTGGAAATTAAGAAAATGCCACTTCAGAGTCAACTTTTAAGCTTAAGTATATGGGGAAGTGTGTGTACAGTCCACATTAGTTCATATTTTCTCACTATTGGGAGAATTCCAGGTCATAAAACCCTTCCAAAATATCAAGATTCATATTTAGGAAAGATCATTGAATTTCAACTTTAGACTTATGATTTACTTGTTTCCTTAATTTATTATCTATTGAATTAATATCGAATCTAGCTCCATACCACTCTTCTTATATTAGAGGATATGTAAAATATCCCCTATCTCACTTAAGTGAGGGAATGTTTGCTTCTGTTAAACTCAATAAGTAGATAGAATGGAGAGGGCTGTTTGAACAGAATGATAGAATCTCTACTCACAATTTATTTTATTTTTCTAAAGTAAAATGAGCTCCATCTCAAAAATTATTTCCCCAAAAGTTACAGCATAGGGTGAACCAGTTTATGAATAGCTGCCATTAGGAATGCTTTGTCCTCTTTTTCCTCAAAAAATTTCCAGTTTTTCCCCCCACTTCAAATCCTCTTTCTCTAGGTATCTTCCAGCTCTCTAATTATTGTATTGTAAAATACTTTCTCCAGTTCCTCTCTATGGAGCTTCCCAATCCTTGACATTCTTCAATCTTCCTATTAAAAGCTCAATGACCTACTCCCTTAGAATTTACTCAATCCTTAACTTCTCCCTCTTAAGATTTTGACAGAAACTTGTTTTGCTTTATTATTTTTTTGTTATTTTCCTGACTTTTTTTAAAAAGTACTTTAGGAAGTAGTTATATTTCCAATAAACTAGTTCTTTCCTATTGAAAATATTACTATCTAGTTACTCTCTGACCCATAGGAGTTTTTGTTTTGTTTTTTTTTGTTTTTGAAATTATTCTTCAAAATAAATAATGATGGTAAAATGTCAGACATTCACCCTTTTAGTCCCAACTGGAAAAATCAAAGAACATCTGTTATGGTGATATTTTGGCCCATGAATTTTCTATCCCAGCTGTAGATATGACATGGAAAAAAATTAATCTAAGCCCTTCAGAATCTAAATAAAGTTTCCATTCAGCTATATATCAAAACAAACAAACAACCTGATACATAGTTCAACATATGTTGGAAAGGAATGAAATAATTGTTTCTCAGCTACTCATTCAAGCATTTATTGAATCTCTGTTGGGGTCAGCTGAGCTGACTCTAACATTGGCAAACCATCTGTGTGGTCTAACTGGAGGAGAGAAGGAAACAAACTCCTTTTTACCCTTGAAATATCCCCCTCCCCCAATCTGTCATCCTGTGAAAAAATTTGACAATTGGAGTCATACTCTGAATAGTGGTGCTAACATTATTTCATTACATAATATTTGCTCTAATCCTCTCATAACCTTTCTTTTATTGAGGATACCCAAGCCCACCACTCAACCCCACTCACTTCCTCCAGTTTTTTTCAATTTTAATGTGAAAAATGTATCATCATCAGAATGCAAATTTCTTGAGGGAAGGGACTATCTGCTTTTAATTGAATTTCCAGTTCTTAGTACAGAACCTAATACATAGTGATTAATATATAATATATAATAATACAATATCAATCTTTTTCCATCAGTCCTAAAGCATTATATGTGTGTGTGTATTCTCTTATATGTATATATCCTCCACACTAGAATGTGAGCTGTTTGAGAGAGGATTATCTCAATTTTCTCTATATTTTCAGCATTTAGGACAGGGCTTTTCACATAGCAAACATCTAATAATTGCAATTGTATTCCATTCTCTTGCAGGATCATTATCCTATTCCCTAGGCAAGGGTAGAGCCTAGTCAATCCTAAAAAAGTTCTTCTCTCTCTCTTTCTATCTTTACAATCATTCACTATGCAAAAATGCTTTCTATCTAATCAATCTCCCTCCTGAACTCTTGTTTCCTCTTCCTCAATTGTCTATTGGATGTTTCAAGTTGAGGTCCATTGGCATCTCAAACCCAGTATGTCCAAAACATAAATCATTTTATTTTTCCTAAAACCCTCCCGTCTTCTTAATTTCTCTGTTTCTGTTGCAGGCACAATTAGAGTCATCATAGACTAGGCACTGAACAAAAGCATCAGGAAGATCTGAGTTCAAATCCTACCTGCTTCAGACATTTATTGTGTGAGCCTGGGAAAATTCATTTAACCTTTCTGAACTTCAGTTTTCTCAACTTTATAATAAGAGGATTGGATTCAATGGCATCTAAAATCTCTTTTGGACAGAAATCTAAAATTCTATAATCCACTCATCTAGTTACCAGAACTAGGTAGTCTACTGGGCAAAACCCCAGGACTGGAGACAGGAAGGTCTCAGTTCAAATTCAACCTCAGACAATATGAAATGACTGAACAATAAAAGTCACCCAGATATTCACCTTTGCCTTGACTCTCACTCTTTATTGTTGTTGTTGTTGCTGTTGTTGTTGAGTCATGTCTGACTTCATGAACTTATTTGTGATTTTCTTGGCAAAGTTACTGGAATCATTTGCCATTTCCTTGTCCAGCTCATTTTAAAGATGAGGAAACTGAGGTCAACAGGGTTAAGTGATTTGTCCAGGGTCACAAGTATTTGGGTTCAAATTTGAACTCAGGAGGATGAGCTTCCTGACTTCAAGCTCTAATTACTATATTCCCTATACTAGTGGTCATAGTTGTTCAGTTGCTCCAGTCATACCTGAACCTTTATAACTCTTCTCGAAGATGCTGACTCCACCTCTTTTCACTATTCCTGACTTTGTCTTCTAGCTGCCCCCTTCACATTCCTTACAGCCATGCAATCAGTTGCCAGGTCTTTTCATTTTTCTTCTATATTATATCTCACATCTCTTTTCATTCACATAGCCACAATCCTAATTCTCAACCTCATTATCTCTTGCCTAAATTAATAACTATAATTGGCCTTACTGCCTCAAATTTCTCCCATACATGATCCATGTGTTTCTAAACTGATATTTCTAATATATAAGTCTGATCATGTTGCACCATTATCCAGGAAGATGTCATGGGTAAGAAACTTGCCTCTAAGATAAAATATGAACTGTTCTATGTTACTTGTAAGACCCTTCACTGATTATAACTTAACTTTTCATACATTCTAAATTTTGCCAAAATCATTTCCTTGATATTCTTCACATATAACATTCTATCTACCATATCCATGTTTTTATACAGGATATTTCCCATACCAGAAATGAACTCCTCCCTCTTCCCTTTGAATTCCTAGTTTGCTTTAAAGTTCATCCTAAGGAATGTCTATTTTTTGGTCCTTTTCACTTATTTTTTAATTAAATATTTTATTTATTTTGAGTTTCACAATTTTCTCCCAATCTTACTTCCATCCTCCCACCCCCTCACAGAAAGCAATTTGTCAGTCTTTACATTGTTTCCAGGTTGCACATTGATCCAAATTGAGTATGATGAGAGAGAAATCGTATCCTTAAGGAGGAAACATAAAGTATAAGAAATAACAAGATCAGACGACAAGATATCAGTTTTTTTCCCTAAATTAAAGGGAATAGTCTTTGGACATTGTTCAAACTGCATGGTTCTTTATCTGGATACAGATGATGTTCTCCATTGCAGACAGCCCAAAATTGTCCCTGATTGTTGCACTGATGAAATGAGTTTGTCCATCAAGGTTTATCATAACCCCCATGTTGCTGTTAGGGTGTACAGTGTTTTTCTGGTTTTGCTCATCTCACTCAGCATCAGTTCATGCAACTCCCTCTAGGCTTCCCTGAATTCCCATCCCTCCAGGTTTCTAATAGAACAATAGTGTTCCATGACATACATATACCATAGTTTGCTAAGCCATTCCCCAATTGAAGGACATTTACTTGATTTCCAATTCTTTGCCACTGCAAATAGGGCCGCTATGAATATTTTTGTACAAGTGATGTCTTTACCCTTTTTCTTCAAGGGATGTCTATTCTAATCCTCCTAGATTCTATTGTCTTTCCTCTAGAAATTATTTCATGGGAGGAGGGGGGAAGAGGAAGAGGGGAATAAGGGAATTATGTAATCACTGCAGGACCAGATATCACAGATGAGAAATTCAGAGAATTAATCAATCAATAGGTTAAAAATGTCATCATTTTTCATCTGGATGTTAAAGAATTTTCCTACAATTTCATCATAATATTTGAATAATGATTTAATAAATTTGAAAGTTATGAATCTAGGTCACTAAATAAATACACCATATAGTGTTTATCCAGTCATTGGTTGAAAAAATCTAGAGGTTTACTGAGTCACTTCAAACTGGCTTTTCAAAGTGCTTTGTTAAATTTCCAGTGTGAGCATTTACTTGGAAATCAGAACATGCTGCAGATCAGAACATGATTTATTAAGATTGTATACCAAGATTTGGGAAAGAGTACAATATGCTAACTACATAAATTTGAATGTTATTATTATAGGGCTGGAGCTAGAAGGGAATTTGAAAATCATTTAGTAAACCCTCTAATAATAAAATGAGGAAATTGAAGTCCAAGAAGATGAAGGGATTTACACATGGCCACTTAGGTATTAGTCGTAGAATTTGACCCCAAATCCTCTGCCCCAGAGCCCATAATCTTTCAAAGGTACCATACTGTTTCCCCTAAACCTTGCTTCAGATGATAATTCAAATAGAAATTCTGAAAAAAGTGAGTATTGAATGAAATTCACTTTTAGCAAGGTAGAGATATTATTTGCAAGAGTAGTCACACAGCAAGTTTAATTATAGAGGAAAGATATAGTCTGGGAAAAAACTACTGGATTTTTGGTCTTGTTTTTCTTTGCCCTACAGGCTATTTATTCTATATATGCCACTGCTGTCCCTGTAGCCTAGTCCTTCTCCTTTTCTCTTACAACTTTACCCGTATCTAGATCTTTTCTGTCTGAAAGTTTCTAAATTAGAAATGTCCAGCTCCTGGCTGACTAGAGCCTCCCTGTCTGTTACCTCAGGGGTTGAAAATCAATCAGACTTGCCTTTCTTCCTTATAAATCATCTGTGTAGTATGGTTCAGAAACTACCAAGATCTTTTCCACAAGCAGCCAGAAATCTCCATGAGCCCAGGAGAGCCTGCCTAAGGTACCCTCAAGCATAGTCCTAGATCATCACTGACATCCCCTTCCTACCATTATTTGAAGTCCTCTGTGTTCAAAGATGCCCTTGAAGCCCCATCATTTCCCTGTCCTTCCCAAGAAAGTCAGATACTGCAAGTTATATGTGTGTGTATATATATATATATATATATATACATGTTTTATATATATATATATCTATATGTGTGTGTGTGTCTGTGTTTTAGCCATTTTTATCAAGAATACCAACTACCACAATTGTTCCATTAAGATAATTTTAAATAAAGTTTGTTCAAAATACCTCTAAACCTACATACACAGAGGATGGGAAAAGCCACAGAGCATAGAGCTAAGAAATCCTTTTTTACATCTTGGCTTTATTGTCAGTTATATTTTGGTGAGTATAATACCATGCAAATAGAAGGCATAATAAAATACCCACTGAAATTGATTGAACTGTGGGTATCAATTCTTCAATAATACTACAAGTTCCTTGATGTCAGAGACTTTTCAGATATGTTTCTATCTCTCATGACATCTAGCTGAGTGCCTTACACAGAGGACGCTCAATAAATATTGATCAAATCAAATCAGTCTAATTTTACTGAATTAATTTATGTAAATTATTTGATTTACAATCTAACAAAAGGTTTTTGAAAGCAGGAAAGTGAAAGACTATATGTGTAGTGAAATGTAGAAAACTCAACCCTGACTCACACCACAACTTGCAAGTTTTCCCCCGACTCACATTACAATCAGCAAACAAGACAATCTGGAGCATTCATATAATTCAGAATTACATGTCTAGATTCCTTGCAAAAGCCACAGGACAGAACAATCACTGTCCTTCCACTGATTTGCTGAGTAACTTTTTTTGTCAAACTGCTTTTCATTTTTCTATTTCCCTTTTACTCCTTGGAAATGGAATTTCTGAGCTCCAACTTACATGAAAAAGCAGATCTTAGAAATATATAAAATAAAATCTCCAAAGCACCCCAAGTCCTTAAAGCATCTTCTACATCAATAAAATAGTCCATTAATTAAGTAACTTCCTTGGTGGCATCTTAATGGAACAGAAAAAAATTCACTTTGTACTAACATCCTTTGATTTTTGTAATTAAAGTGCTACTTGAAAATTCTAGCATTTGACTACCCTCAAGAATGGAGTGGGGGCAGAGTATAGGAGTATATACCAACAAATAGTAGACATAACTATAAGCTAAGGAGATATGTCTTACAGAACTCTCTAAGGATTTGAGACCTCTTCTCTGGAGTCAGAAATGTGTCTTTCCTTATATCTTTCATTCCTTTATGATAGTGAGACATTGATTTAAAAAATACAATTAAATAACTGACATTAAGTACAAATTGATTTTAATTGAAAGATATAAACTCCATCCAAATATGTAATTACCTAAAACAGATAAGGATTCTTTCTTAAGGTTTGTTTCAACAATATAGTGAAGTGGAAAGAATGCTGAATTTGAACTCAGAGGTCCTGGATTAAAATAGTGGTTCTGTTACTTAACTATCTATATGACCTTAACAAGTTTTCTAATGTCTCTGAATCTCAGGCTAAAATACTAGACTAAATTATCTTTAAGAGAACTTTCATCTCTAAATCTAACAACTAAATCTAAGAGCTTTTGATATCCCTCAGTTCTGAATGACTAAACCCAGTCATCATCTCCACTCAAGTTTTTCTCTCTCAGGCTAAGAAATTTTATTTATTTTCTACATTCACATTACCCTGGGCCACCCAAACTTTATCAAAGTTTCAGTCCATTATGGGGAAAAAAGTTTCATTCCCTGGTTCCCAATCTTACTCCTAGTTCAGGCAAAATTGTATTCTTGAATTTTGGAACAACTCTGCTTCTAAACTTTGACCATCAGTTTCTCCCTTTAGTCCCCTTGCCTGAGTTGCCTAACCCCTGAGAAGATACAGCCCTAGATGATGTCAATTTATCTTCCTAAACTCAACTGTCAATGAATAACAAATTCCCACCCAATAACACCCTCTGCTTCCTAGTGATCCTGATGCTTATATACAAATCCTGTTCTCTTTTCCTCCTGCTTGCTCCACTCCTTTATTCTCATCCCTCTGAAGACTACTCCAAAATTCCTATTGAAAGCTACCCTCCCCTTTCACTGTGTTCTTTCTCTATGCTCTGAGGTAGCCAACTTGATTCCAGTTAAAAATCTTCCTCTTTCCACTCCCTCCTTCTTCTGTCTCACTAAAGCCTGACTCTGCTAATTACAAAGTCTCCTGCAATCCTCTCTAGCTCTGGTTGCACTTTTCACTGATCTTCCTACTCTCTAAAACAATTCATTTGTGGAGGTAGGAAAACTGGAATACTCAATGTTCCTTATTCCCCCACCCCCATCACCATCACTCAATAATCTCTCCTCTTTTGAGCACACTTACTACCCAATCAAAATTCTGTTAGTTATTGTATATAGCTCTTCTTTCCCCAACGAGTTCAGGGCCTGGCTCATGATCTTTTTTTCTTCTCCAACTCCTTCCCTCATACTAGAGGTCATTAGAGAGAGAGACAAGGGAGAGAGAGAGAGAGAGAGAGAGAGAGAGAGAGAGAGAGAGAGAGAGAGAGAGAGAACGAGAACCATGGGGCACCATTATCTCCTACTTCCTCAACTTGTTCATTTTCCATAACCTAACCCTCCATCCCACCTCAGTCATACACAAGGATGGTGGTGTGACTTGATCTTTCCAAAACCCACAAATGTTCTATTTCCATGTTTATGAACTGTAGAAAATGCCTTTATCTTATCACAATCTCTATAATTATAGCCTTGAAGTCCTAAACCTGTTCTTTGTTTTCATTTAGACTTGCAATCCATTAACCTCTTAACTCTTTCCTAGGACATTACCCCTGCATTAACTAACTATATTCTCTTCCCTACCTTGGTTGCCATTCTCTGCTCTTGAGACCCCTATCCCCTTATCCTAAATCCAATCTTGTCTATCCAAGACTTGGCTTACTATCAGAATTCACTACTTTCAATCCTGTTTATATTCTATTAAAGGAAATTGGTAAAAATCACAAAACCATGCATGCTGAGTCCACTACACTCTTTTGTTACACAATATCAACTGGGCCCTCACTTTGGCAAGACATTCCCTTTACACTTCCCTCATCGACTTACTATCCCATTCATCACAGCAACTTTTACCTTTCCATCCATTCTCAAACTCCTGATAGTTCCCTTTCGCCACTCTCTCACCTGAGTCCCTTGTCTGCCTCATTTTTCACTGAGAAAAAATTGAAACCATTTGGTGAAAGTTTCCTCTTTTCCCTTCCTCTTTAATTCTTATGCACTGTTAGCTCTACTCCTTGTCATTATCAAACCCTTTATAAGTGATCTCATTCCTTCCATCTCATTCCAACTCTTCTCTCTAACATACACTCTCACTTAGTTTTAATTTCTCTTTGCCCACTCACTGCTATACTGCTATATTCATGTCTCTTCTATTCTCAAAATCACTCACTTGATTCATCCAACGCATCCAATGCATCATGCCATATATTTCTCTATTTTATGGCTAAAGTCCTGAGAATTCCACCTATAATAGGTGTCTCACTCTTTTCTAAACTCTCTACTGTCTGACTTCTAATCTTACCCTTAGTTTAGGCAAAATTATGTTCTTTCATTTTGGAACAAATTAACTGATCCGTGGAAATTTCTCCCTCCAAAAATCTATCAAATATGTCTTATTTTTTTGACACTGCCAATCACTTTTTTCCTCCTTAATAATCTCTTTTCTCTCTAGGTTTTAGGACTACTCTCTCCTTGTTTACCTACCAATCATACCATTCCTTTTCACTCTTCTCTTCTGTATCTTCATCCAGAGCACACTTACTAACCCTGGGTGTTCCAAAGGGCTTTACCCTAGTTGAGAGATAAATTAGGAGGAGGAGGAGAACTTCAACAAATAGTAAGTATTTCTATAAAGTAAGGAAACTAGTCCTATCAAAACTCTCTAAGGACTTGGAACCTCTTCTCTGGGGTCAGAAATGTAACCTGTCTCTTATCTTTCATCCATTTTTAGTAGTGAGATGCTGATGAGAAAATGCACTTAAAAATTGACTTTAAATGCACATTCATTTTAAGTGTGATTTTCCTATGAAAAAAACTGCACACAAATATAAATTACCTGAATCTAAAGCAGACAAAGAGATAACATTTATATATCCCTCTATGCTACTTAACTTGACAATTTCCTCAGCTCCCATGGATTTAATTACCATCTATATTTGTGATTAATTCTCAAATTTACCCGTCCTGTCCCAACCTTTTTACTTATTATTGACTTGCATCTCCAACTGACTTTTAGACATTTCAAACTGGAAGTCTTAAATTGGATTCAAACTCAAAATATCAAAAACTAAGCTTATTATATTTTCTCCAAAATCCTCCCCTTTTCCCAATTTTACAAGTTCTGTCAAGAATACCAACAACCTTCCTATCCTCCAGGCACATACTTCAGATGAACTCTTCATTATCTCTCATCCCACATATTCAATCTATTACTAAGGTGTTTAAATTTTACTTTTGTGTCATCTCTTGTTTATATCCCCTTCTCTCCTCTGACAATACCATCACCCTGGTAAAGACCCTCCTCATTTCATACCTGTATTGTTTTAAAGGCTTCTAATGTTTTCCCTGTTATAAGTCTCTCCCCACTCCCAATCCATCCTAAATCACAGATCTCATCCTAAATCACTGCCTGCTTCCCTACCCACCCCCCTACACACACATATAAAATTTAAAAATAATTCCTTATCATGTCTAGGATCAAATATAAAATCATTTTTTGGTATTTGAGCCTTTCATAAATTCTTCCCCCATCTCTTCTAGTCTCTGTATATCTTATACTGTAACTCCTCCATAGTGATCCAGTGATACTGCAGTCTTTTTTCCTTCATCCTTTGTTCCTTGCAAAGACAGTCTTCTTGTTCTAGAATAGTTATAGTAGAATTCTTGGAGATTATAAAGAACTCAAAATTGTGTGTATACCAGTCATTTGGGGAATGGCTAAACAATTTGTGGTATTTGATCAAGATGGAATATAATAATATTATAAGAAATGATGAACTTGTTAATTCTAGGCATCTTTCACTGGACATCCCCCATTCATAGACTTCTCTCTTGTCATCTCCAACTAATGACTTCCCTTTCTCCCTTCAAGTCACAGTTAAAAATCTCACTTTCTACAGAAAGCTTTTCCTAATATTGTTTAATCTAGTACCTTCTTTTGATTGATTATGCCCAATTTATCATGTATACAACTTGCTTGGGCATGGTTTTTAGCATGATCTCTCCCTCCTCACCCTGTGAGCTCCTTGAGAGGAAAGACTGGTTGCCTTTTGCTCCTCTTTCTATCCTCAGGATTTGGTACAATATCTGGCCCATGGTAATAGGTTAATAAATGTTAATCGGCTGATCAACAGACCAAACTCTCATCCCAATTCTGTCTTTTATTGCAATTATCCTGTTTACCATTCAGAATAGCACTTTGGTTTCTCATTCCTTCCCCTCCTCCCAGGGGATTAAAAAACAATTTAGACTCACCTATTCATCCAGAGGAGTATCTGTCATAGGACACTGGTAGATTAAGAACATGAAGAGACAGCTCTGAAGTCCCTTTAAATAGAAGGGACAGGCAAGATGGAGTAGGTTAGATCTATCCTTTAGGCAAGAAAAGATCTTTGATTACTGGTAAGGGAGTGGGAAAGGAAGGAAATTAGGATTTTGATAGTTCTTACAATATGTTTAGTACTGAGTTAAGCACTTTAGAAATACTATCTCATTTGATCCTCATATTATGAGACCCATTTTACAGTTGAGAAACCAGGAAAATGGAGGTTAAAAATTTTGTCCAGGGTCACACAGTTAAGAGTGTCTGTGACTGGATTTGAACTCGTGTCATCCTAATTCTGGGTCCCCTACTGTGTCCACTGCACCACCAGTTGGCTCAAAAATATAACTATTATCAAAATCTTTTACTAGATCCTCATACCCAAAATGACTAATCTGTAAACATGTTTATCAAAAATATGCTTGTACAATGCAAACCTGACTGTTGGCGATGATGGGAGTGAGGTGGGAAGGGAGGATAGAAGAAAATTTGTGATTTAAAATTATACATTTTCATATGGCTGAAAAAATACATATTTTTTAAATCCTTTACTAACTACTATGGATCTTAGGGATTCCTATCTAGCCATTGAACCCAGATGTTTCCAGGGGAGAGAGTGAGGCTGTTGACTTAGCACAGCCCCCCTTCACTCAAATCCAATTTATGTGTTTACTATGGCATCATCCCCCTGATGTCACAGGACAAACATCAACATCATCACCATCATGAATGCTAGATATGAAAATGCCCTATAGATTCTACCTCAGACTCAAGACTATGGATTTTTCCCCCCTTTAATCTGTTACTGACTTTGCAGTTACTACCAGATGAAGTTGCTACTTTGACTTTGATGATTGACACTTTTTTACATAGGCTACTAAGCATTTTATTATTAGGGGCAGCTAGGTAGCATAGTAGATGTCATGCTGAACCTGGAGTTAGAAAGCCCTGAATTCAAATCTAGCCTTAGACAATAAGCATGTGTCCCTGGGAAAGTTGCTTAACCTTGTTTGCCTCAGTTTCCTCATCTTTAAAATGAACTGAAAAAATGGCAAACCACTCCGGGGTCTTTGACAAGAATTGTCTGATATGAATGAAATAGCTAAACAACAACAAAAATCTAAGTTTGAACTTAGAAAGATTATGAGATAAGAGGGGGAAAATACTGCATTTGTGGTCAGTGAGTACAGTGCCTGACTCTGCTACTTAATAGGTTTAGAACTAGAGGAAGTTTTTTTTGTTTTGTTTTGTTTTGTTTTAGGTTTTTGCAAGGCAAATGGGGTTAAGTGGCTTGCCCAAGGCCACACAGCTAGGCAATTATTAAGTGTCTGAGACCGGATTTAAACTCAGGTCCTCCTGACTCCAGGGCTGGTGCTTTATCCACTACACCACCTAGCAGCCCCTGGAGGAAGTTTTATAGACCAAATAGCACCTAGTCTAATTTTCTCACTTTAAAGATGAAGAAGCTGAGGCCCAAGGCCAGAACCTGGAATTCAAATACAGGTCTTCCAACTGTAAAACCATGTGTGATCTTGGATAAACCACAATAGCTCTGGGCTAAAATTTATTTTTAACAGAAGAATGAGTCCAAATAGATGATTGCTGAGATCCCTCAGATGAAACCTCTAGCTGGAACATAGTAGAGATCCCACCCACTATACATCAATTCAAGACAGAAATATATGGGGTAATATGTACATACACAATTGTGTTGTCTTTTGTAGCAGGTTTCATACAGAATAAAACATCTTTTCATAGTATCCTTAAATAAAATTAGATTTACATGAGACAAGGCTTTTCTCTCTCTAATAAATGTTGCTTGAATTGAATTAGCAGCCAATAAGAGATCTCTTCAATGACTGAACTGAGTCACTAGCTCGGGTATTCTAAAGGTGTGAACCTACCTTGAGATGACTCCTTGACAATCAATCAAAAAGCTTTTGTTTGAAAAATTACCTTCACAAATGAAAATATTTTTAATATTTATAAATGATTGATTTTATTAACTTTCTTGACCAAAAGTTATGGGGGGGGGGGGAAGTAAAATTGAATAACATTCAACAGCATAGCTGAATTCAGCAACGTAAGTCTTAAGTTAAAAAAAATCTCCAAAGTTAAAGGCTCCCAAGGTCTTTTAAAGAGAGGCCAAATATAGAAATATCTTCAAATAAAAAAAAAAAACAAATTAAGTGGACATCTACTTATACCTTAATGCTTTAGGGATTTGTGGTTTTATTACTGGTATAAGCATTCCTTCCACAGAGATACTCTCCTTAGATCTTCATAGAAAATGTTAATGACTTTCTGGGGACAAAAAAAAAAAAATTCATCATCTGGAGACCAGCCTTCTGGTGATGAACCTCTCCCAAAGTTGGTAGACCAGCATTTGTATAAGATTTAGTCAATCAGTCAGTAAACATTTATCAAGTGACTGCTAAGTGCAGAGGATATGAAGAAAGGAAAAAAGTTAATCCCCGACCTTGAGGAGCTCACAATCTAACTGGAGATGCAATATGTAAATAATTATGAAGAAGCATATTATACAAGGATCAATATGAAATAGAGGGAAAGCACTAGAATTAAGAGGGATTAACAAAATGCTTCTTGTAGAAAGCATTTTAGCTGACTTGAAGGAATTCAGGAGAGATAAAAAGAGTGAGTATATTCTAGACGTGCCAGACAAACAGCAGAAATGCAAACGTCAGGAGATGGAGTGTTTTGTGAATGAAACAGATGTCAATGTCATTAGACCAAAAGAGTACATGGATGGTGGAGGGTGGGGGTCATAAAGCAAAAGAAGATTGAAAAGTAGGGAAAATTTTATATATAATCCTATAGGTGTGGATAAAGAATATGATTTGGTTTCAAAAGGCAAAGGAAATATGGAAAATGAACAAATTAAGGAATTGAGAGGTTAGGTTATTTGATAGAAAATCAACATGAATGTTGAAGTTCCCTAGCATAGGCAGGAGCTGGGGAGGAGAGAAAAATTGTAATCCAGATTCTGAAATCTTTGAGGAAAGAAGGAGAGTGTTCTTCAGGTTCACAGAAAACAGCTATCAGGATTTTGTTTGGATGATAGATGTGAATTTCTTGAACTTCAAAGGAAAAGTTGAATGATATTGGTAGGGGGAGAATCTGAAAGTTGCAATAGGGACAAAGAGTATTCCAATTCTCCCATTTCAAACAGTGAGGAGGGGAGGAGGGAATGAGTGAAAGTACAATCAGGACTGGAAAGGTGTTCAGGCATTCTGGAGGAACCTCAGGAGGTTCCTCAGGGAGGAACCAGGTCTCAATAAGAGCCAGAAAAGGGAAGGTAGAGGAAAAGAAAAGGTTTAAGGATAAATTAGGTTGTTGGCTATGGAGCAAACATCCTAGAAAGCATAGTGAAAGAGATGGGTAGCTTCTATTTAAAAAGGTTTTTTGGAATAGATTAATTTAAGAGGAATGAGAGTAAGGAATTAGGTAGTGAGGGATGGGCAATGAGGTTTGGATGATGATCTAGAAGAATACCCTGACATCAGGAAAGGTGATACCATGACAATCACATTAATTGGATTTAACTGAGGGGATGTTGTGCTAAGTCACCAGCCTCACTTTGTCCTCTAGAGTCATCAGGGTTCATTGGTCAGATATGGATCAGGATGACTGAAGATGACCCTGGACGCCAAGCAATCAGGGTTAAGTGACTTGCCCAAAGTCACACAGCTAGCAAGTGGCAAGATTTTGAGGATGGATTTGAACTTCCATCTCAGACCCTTGTCACTAACTACTATGTGACTTTGGGCAAGTCATTTAACCTTGACTCCCTCTCATCCAGGGCCCTTACAGTCATCCTGATCCATGTCTGGCTACTAGACCCAGATGACTCTAGAGGAAAAAGTGAGGCTGGTGATTTAGCACAGCACCTCCTTCACTCAAATCCAATTCATGTATTTTCCATGGCATCACCTCCCCTGATGTCATGATCTACTTCAAGAATGAAAGGCAAGCATCATAAGAATACAAAATCACTGGTATGAGGAAAGGAATGACCAGGAAGGATTTGTTCATTGATTATTAAGTTAAAATTTTCAGTTGATATTATTATCATTCTAATGTTATGATAGAATCATTTCATAGTCTTAGACAATTCAAGAGAGAGAGATCAAGAACTTGGAGCAGAATGAGTAGTGATACTATCATTCCTCCCAAGCAAGGGATAGGTCTGGAAAGTTAGTAGAATAGTTTTCCCTTCCCCTTTAGTGGCAGAGATTGAGATGATGGAATGTGACTTCTCTTCCCCCAGGAATCTTAGAGACCAGACAATAGATACCTAGGATACAATGGCAAGGCATCCAACTCTCTACTTTCTATTACCATTAAGAGTTTGGAGATCAGATGAGAGACTTCAAAGCAAGAATGGCAAGGATGTAATGGGATCATTATCTCTTATTTCCTCAGGAAGCTGGAAATCAGTCAAGGGATATACAATAAAGCATTCACTTCTCTTCTTCCCATTCTCATTGGAGGCTATAGAGATTCATGGAAATTTTGCAGAAGATACAACAGCATAAAAATAAAGTGCCTTCCTTCTCTTTTCCCTCTAGAGGTTGGAGATCAAGTAGGAGATTCATGCAGAAAAAGGACAAGATGCATATTTCTCCTCTTACCATAGACAGATACATAATCCCCAATATGAGCTATACCTGAAATCTTTCCAGATTCATAGGGTTCCCAAAGTTTGTGCTCCATCAGCACAGACCTTATGTATCCAGAGTCATCTCCATGTCATAATACAGTATTAATCAGATAGTTCAGTTCAAAACCCAGCTCTACCACTTGTCAATTGTGTGACTGGGTAAATTATTCTACTTCTCTGGACCTTCAGTTCCCTCATCTATAAAATGAGGGGACTGGACAATTCTCTATCCCTAAATCTATAATCCTATAATCTACGATCCTATATAGCACTGGAGGAAAACTTCTGTAGAGATGTCTACCTAATATCAAGGCAAAATAAATAAGCATACTCTCAGGATGAATTCTGAGTGGTGACTCCTAAGTCAAAAGAAAAATTCCTTAATATATAAAATTATCCATGACAACAGATGGCCTCTAGATAAAAAAAAATCTCTCAGAACAGTTGAGCATTACAATAACTTTTTAAAAAATATTTAACATTATTTATGCTTGTTTGTGCTCTTAAATTATATTAATTATAGTCATCACAAAATTTGAAACTTGTAGATTAATTTATTTTGTGCTGCAAACTTGACTTAAAAGACTGTTGGTAAGTCATAATAAAAATGACTTCTTTAGTGCAATAAATCTGCATTTTATGGTGAGAGGGGTTCCTATCACTTTATGCTGCTATAAAAATGTTTAGGAGGAGAAGATACCATGCATATGCCTGATGGTCTGATGTGCTAGGTACTCATAAGCAAATATATATTTACATGATGATCATTTATAATGAATATACAAAGTAAGACAAAAGGGACAAAACATTTACTCTTTGCATTGGCAGATGGCAGCTAATCCTGGTAGCAATTACACCATGATGTCAGAATATTCTTTTTTTGCATATTACTCCTTGTTCTCTTAGAAAATTGAAACCTAAGGGCAATGTTCCAAAAATGGCATTTAGACAGTGCTTCAATGCCACTTTAACTCCCAGATATTTTTTAAAGGAGAGAAACACTATGTACATAGGGATCATCAGTTGTGATGGTACTTAAAACTTTGAATTTATAACAGCCAGGTACTTAGACTTTGAATTTATACCAGTGGTCATGGGAATGAATAACACTGGAACAGTGGAAAGAGTATGGGATGGAGAGTCTAGAGACCTAGGTTCAACTACCATTTCTGATGCTACCTTTTGTAACTTTGAGCAAAGCAATTTCTATGGGCTTCTGTCTCCTTATCTATAAAATGAAGAAGTACACTAGATAGCTTTCTGGAATCATTTCTAGTTCTAAATCATTGTCCAATAAAGATGACCAATGATGGACCAATTAACTTCTAAAGACCTCAGTTTCTTCACCTGTTATAAAAGGTTATTGGATGACTGAGAGGGTGTTGTGCTAACTCATCAGCCTTACTTTCTCTTCCAGAGCCCTCTGGACTACCTGGACCACCAAGTCTCTGAGGACCCTACCAGATCTAAAACTATTATTTTGTCCATGCCTTTATGTTTTAGGACTTTGGGCAAGTAGGAACATATAGTCATTCAAAGGGAGAAAATTCTTGACAAGAAGAAAGAGCATACTGGAGAAGGGGGCTGCTCAGAAACCAGGCTTCCACATCACTGATGCTGCAGATTGCTCCTAGGGCAGATTTCACTTCATAAAAAATACAAGATACAAATCTGTAATCCAAACACATACATTCTTTTAATCATTGATTAGGTTGGCATATGGGAGACTGGACTATGGAACTTATAAAACAAAATGTTTCCTTCTAAGGCTTAGGAACCAAGCCTTCCTGAGTGGTGAAGGGAAAACGAAAAATAAAAGGGAAGGGATGGTATGCTAGATCAAATTAGAGCAAAGATCCCCAGAGAGCCCTCATGCCAAAGCACTATGGTTCTTTGAAACTTTGCCTTTGTAACCACTCTCAGTCTCCATTGTAAATGAAGCAAATGAAAATTAAAAAAAGTAAGAGAAAAGAAAATGGAAGAAATATGTGCAAAGGATTCACACAGTTTTCATCTTGGAAGTGAATGAACTAACCTCCTTAGGAAGCAAACCATTTAATGAATGTTACAAATATTTTATTAGGATGTTTGCCTTACTCCTGTACAGATTTTATATTTAAATGAGACATAACTAGTTCTGATCAAGAAGAGAATCAAGAATAGCAGGTTTTCCATAGATGAAATCATAGATCCTCAGTTTTTTGTCCATTTTGCATACTAGCATTTTAGTCAAAAAAGATTCACGATATAAAAAAGTATAGTGTTTCTAATCTTTTTTTCCTAACATCCTATAGTAAAGAAATCTCTTCCATTTTCAACAAGAAAATTACAGAAACAGTATTATACAAATTCAGAGATAGAATCTCTTGCAAAAAATGGTTTTCAGTTCACAGTTGATTTTTTCAATAGCAGAAGCATCATGGGCTAGTGAAATGGACCATGATTGAAAACAAAATCAATAGCTCTTCCTTTTCTAATTTCTCTCTTCTACATTATACATACATATTGAAACACATTCTGTATTTCATATATACTTTTTCCTATGCCAGTAAAATCATATGCAAAACATTAAACATAGTAATGTCAAGTTTACATTAAATTTTTAAAAAATTAGCAAGGAAAGGGGAGGCACAGCAATGGAGGGAGGGAGGTAGGAGAGGAGATTACAGAGAAGGAGAAGAAGGGGAAAGAGGATTATGACATAGAGGAGATAGGAAGATAGGAAAGAGATATTCCATGACAATGGTAAAATACTTAGCTTTTCACTGCCCTCATGTAATTCTCTGACTGTCCAGCAAGTTTTTGATCTGCATCAATGGGGGAAGATCCCATACTTTGAGTCCCCAATAGTGAAGTCACAGGTCCAAACCAAAGACAAAAACATTTTCCTCATGAATTTTGAGGATTAAATAAAACCGAAATTAAAACTTGCTAGATTAAAAGTATTTATTTCTCAACCGAATTGTTTAACTATACTAGAAAGACTTTGCTCAAATTTTCACAGAGTACTTGATAAGATTTAATATACTAGTCTTGCATTTGACTGTCTCATACCATGTTATTCTTGTGGAAAACAAGGAGAGATATTAATAGCACAGTTAAATGGATTGAGAATTAGTTGAATTATCTGATTCAAGGAATAATCACTAATGACTCAATATCAAATTGCAAGGGAGCTTCCATAAAAAGATCTCAAGAATCTAAGTTTGACCCTATTCCCTTTAACAGTTTAATGGATGGCTTAACTATAAGCATAGATGACATAATTGTCAAATTTGTGGATTATACAAAGTTTAGAGTAATAGCATAGTTGACATTAGTTGACATTTTCCAGCTTCAAAAATATCATGGCAGTCTAGAACACTAATGAAATTCCTCAAAGAAATGTGTAGTCTTATGAATTCAAGGTTTCACAGATGTAAAATAGGAGAAGTATGATTAGACAGTAGTTCATCTCAAAAGGATGGAGTCTATGGTGATAATGTTGTGTGTTGCAAACTCAGTGGGTCATCACTGTGATACATTAGTCAAAATTTTGTGATCATAGAACATATTAAGGTGTCCAGAGCTGGGGAAAAGGGCAAATGGTGGTGGTTAAAGTCCCACTGTGTTCTCCTGAGATAGGTCATGTCTATAATATTACATTCAGCTTAATAACCCCCTTTATTTTTTTTTTAGTCACCATACATTAATAGGAATTCTGATAAACTGAAGGATGTCCAGAAAAGAGAAGTCAGAGTGAGGAAAGACCTGCTCATTCATGTCAAACAAGGATCACTTGAAGGAACTGAGAATGTTCAACCAAGAGATTTCTTAGTGAGGGATATTATAACTGTCTTCAGTGCTGTCCTGTGGGGCTACAAGACATAATCGGCTTGGCCCCTGGGGTTATAGCAAGGAAAAGTGCATGGAAATGATAAGAGACATTTTAGGCTTGAAGACAGAGAACCTTTCCTAATGGTTCAAGTTTTCTGATTGCACTGTGGACTGCCTTCTGTAATTAGTATATTTCCTCTGACTTTGGTCTTTGAGCAAATTCAAAATGATCCCTTGTTAAGTATATAAAATGAATACATTCAGTTCAGGTTTGTATTGGAAAGGATGATCACTGGGTTCCATCTTATGCCCCAAATTCTCTGATTCTATGATTTTATAAGCAATTCAATGCAAACAAGATTGTGAAGATGTTTTACCTCCTCAAGAAAACAAACTTTTACAATATATTCAAAACATCCATTTTTCATTCAAATGAGTAAAGTGATAATAGTAAACTCAGTCACATTTATAGTTATTTTGAACTTTTCCCTTTGTAACCCCTAAACTATTTGGAGAAAATCTATACTTTCCCCTTTATACTTTATTTCCTTGCTGACATTTCTGGAAAAGCATTTAGATAAAGCATAACTAGCCTATCTGCCAGCAGTAAGAGGAAAGTGTTTAAAGATAAGAAATATAAAATGCTCTGTAAGCCTTAGCAATATATCAATGCCAGTGATTATTATTTCGAAAAAGAAAGGCTCAAATATCAAGAACATCTTGATTCAGAATTGATATCTAATAATCAGTCATACTTAAAAATTATGATAGCATGAATTGAACATTGAGAACAAAGATTTCATATTCAGCTCATAAATCTTAGCACCCTTCTTTTGCAAATAGTTTCATTAATTATATAATTTAAGGTACATGTAGAAAGATTTCCTCTGTCCTAACATGTCTTCCTCATACTAAAATGCATTATTTCACTTTATCAAGCAAACTTTTTGGACTGAAAACTTTATTTTTATTTTTCTTCAATTTTATTAATGTCATATATATATGTATATATATACATATATATATATATAATCTGTTTTCCAGTATGCCTCCAATCATTTTCCAGCAAATCATACATTATAACAAAGAATGAGAAAAGAAGAAAAAAGATTACACAAAGCTAACCAAAATGTTGAATAAGTCTGACCTTCTACGTAGCATTCCCACTTTTCCAAAGAAGCATGGGAGGTATATTTCAAAATCTTTTCTTCGGATCCAAACTTGGTCATTATAATTTTCACATCATTCAGCATTTAGTGTTGTTTTATTGTTGTTCTTTCCATTTATTCTTTGGAAGTCACTGTGAATATTGTTCTATTGGTTCTGCTACTTCATTTTATATTAGCTCACATAAACTTTACCACACTTCCCTATATTCAGAATTTCTTAGAGTGATATCACATCGCATTTATGTACCAAAACTTAAGTCATTCCTCAATCAATGATCTTCTATTGTGCTATATAAGTCCACTAATACAATAAACTGAAGACCTGGAAAGAAAGACTTGACACAAATCCAGTCTCAGATACATCATATCTATGTGATCCTGTGTGAAGACAAGTCATTTTAACTCTTTTTTTGCCTCAATTTTCTCAAGTATATAATGGGATAAAAATAGGACTTACCTCTCAAAGTTTTGTGAGAAGCAAATGAGAAAATAATTATGAAGTGTTAAGTCTAATACCATATAGTAAAAGTTATATAAACATTAGTTGTTATTATGTATATGTTTGTATGCTTTTAGTTATCTGGGTCGAAGGATATAGGCATTTTAGTTACTTTTTAAAATCACATTTTTAAAAATTCTCTGGAATTATTAATGCATCAATCTGGTGCTAACCCCTTCATAATCTGGAACAGATTATTTCCTTCTTAAAAGCAGTTGGATATATTCTACATAGAGAAACAGAATTTTAGTTCTAACTCACTATAGATTAGAGAAATGCAAATCAAACCATTTCTGAGTTACTACCTCATACCTATTAGATTGGCTAATAGCACAAAAAAAATGACAACTATTAGAGGGGATATGGGAAAAATGAGAAATCAATGCACTTTTGGTGAAGTTGTGAGCCTACCCTTTAACCAAGCAATACTAGGTCTGTATCCAAAAAGAGATTTAAACAAAAGAAAAGGAACTATATGTATGAATATATAGATGATATAGCTATAGATTAGATATAGGCATAGACATAGACATAGACAGATTAGATATAGATATAGATACAGATACAGATATATAGATACAAATATAGATATAGATTCATATATAGATATAGATACAGATATAGATACAGATATACAGATATGGATACGGATACGAATACGGATACGGATACGGATGTGGATGTGAATGTTGATGTGGATTTAGATATGAATATGGATGTGGATATGTATATGGGTGTGGATATGGATATGGATATGGATATGGATATGGATATGGATATGGATATGGATATGGATATGGATATGGATGTAGATGTAGATGTAGATGCTAGACATAGACATAGATGTAGATTATATATGGATATAGGTGTAGATATAGATGTAGATATAGCTATATTTATAGATATGGATATAGATATGGATATGTATAGAGATAGAGATAGAGATAGAGATAGAGATAGAGATAGAGATAGAGATAGAGATAGAGATAGAGATAGAGATAGAGATAGAGATAGAGATAGAGACAGAGATAGAGACAGAGACAGAGATAGAGATAGAGATAGAGACAGAGATAGAGACAGATAGATAGAGAGATAGAGATAGAGATAGAGACAGAGATAGAGACAGATAGATAGAGAGATAGAGATAGAGATAGAGATGATAGAGATAGAGATAGAGATAGAGATAGAGATAGAGATAAAGATAGAGATAGAGATAGAGATAGAGATAGAGATAGATAGAGATAGAGATAGAGATAGAGATAGAGATAGAGATAGAGATAGAGATAGAGATAGAGATAGATAGAGATAGAGATAGAGATAGAGATAGAGATAGAGATAGAGATAGAGATAGAGATAGAGATAGAGATAGAGACAGATATCGTAGGGATAGGGATAGGGATATAGATACAGATAGATATGGATATAGATATAGATTTGGATATGGATAGAGATACAGATAGATATACACATACACATACACATACACACACATACACATACACATACACATACACACACATACACATACACATACACACACATACACATACACATACACATACACATACACATACACATACACATACATATACATATACATATACATATACATATACATATACATATACATATACATATACATATACATATACATATACATATACATCTCAAACCTTCTCTGATGGCAAACAATTGGAAATTGAGGGGATGCTCACAAAATGAGGAATGACTGAACAAATTGTGTTATGTGATTTAGATGGAATACTGGTATGGGAAATGATGAGTAGGATTTTCTAAGAAAAACCTGGAAAAACTTACATGAGCTGATGCTAAATGAAATGTAAATGTGTACAAAGTAACAGCAAAATTATGATTATCAGCTGTAAATTACTTAGCTATTCTCAGCAATACAATGATCCAAGACAACTCTGAAGGATTGATAAAAAATAATGCTATCCATTTCCTGGAAAAGAACTTATGGGGTCTGAATATAGATTGAAGCATAGTTTTTTAAAACTTTACTTTTTTGAGGGTTTTTTGGGGAGGGGGGCTATGTCTTCTTTCACAACATGTCTATCATGGAAATGTTCTGAATGACTACTATATATAATCTATTTCTAATTGCTATCCTTCTCAAAGGCTAATAATATTAAAATAATTATTTTATTTTAATAAATTAAATTATAAATATATATAGATATAACAATTTAAAAATAAATAAAATATTTTTATATGTCACTAGGGAAAAAATGCTAAATAAAATTTTAAAGATTAAAAAAGAACTATCGAAGAAAAAGAGAAAAAGAATTTTGTAGGAATAGAAGAACTGGGTAAGAAAATAAAGTAGAAGGTTCTCACCAAAGGTCATTGTCAGAAGCAATACAGATCTTAGAATATTAAATTTCCTTTATTTATAGTCAAATACACAGGGTTTTTATTTTGTTTCTTTTTTTTAATTAGAGCCCTGACTTGGTATCAGAAAGATTTGAGTTCAAATCCAATATCAGGCATTTACTAGCTTTGTGTCCCTGGGTAAATCACTGAACTTCTCTCAGCCTACATTTCCTCATTTATACAATGGTAATGATAACACCTACATTAAAAAAGATAATATACAAAATAATATACAAAACACTTGAAAATTTTAGGCCACCATATAAATATAACTATATAACTATATATATATATATATATATATATATATATATATATATATATATATATGATACAGTTATTCTTCTTTATCTTTACTTTTGGTTTTTGCAAGGCAATGGGCTTAAGTGATTTACCCAAGGTCATACAACCAAGTACTTATTAAATATCTGAGATCACATTTGAACTTGTCTTCCTGATTCCAGAACTGGTACTCTATCCATTGGACCCCCTAGCTACCCTGAAATATTCTTATTCAAGATCAATTTATGTGCTATTTCTTTTATCTTTTAATTTTAAAAAATTGGAGGCAATTGGGAGTGCAAGTATCACACAGCTAATAAGTGACTGAGGAAGAATTTGAACTCAGATCTTCCTGATGCTAGGGTCACTCTATCGACTCTGATATTTCTTTATATTCTTAATTATTAGTGCTCACTCTTTCCTCAATTATATATGTATACATATATAATTGAGGAAAGAATGTATGTATATATATATGTGTGTATATGTATGTGTACATATGTATATACGTTTATGTATGTGTATATATATATATATATATATATATATATATATATATATACTACTGATATGAGTGATACATATATATATAAAAAACCATTTACCCTCAATGGGTTATAAACTGCTAGAGGGCAAGGGCATTTGTGTATGTGTGTGTTTCTGTGTGTGTGTGTGTGTGTGTGTGTGTGTGTGTATATGTATGTATATATATGTATGTATGTATATATACATACATATATATATATATGTCTGAATGGTGTACATAGTAGATATTTAAAAATTGCTTTTTTATATTTATTTGCATTAGATTGGACTCCTGAGGCTCTAGAGAACAGAAAAGAAGGGATGTTAATAGGTGGGAAATGGTCAAAGAAATGACTAATTGGAGTCTCCAAAGATGGATCATTCCAGGTGTTGACCTTGAATATCCCCATAGTCATTATGGAGGCTACATAAAAATAAAAATGCCATTCAACTATGAAATGACATCCAGGTCACAGTTAAAGTTGACAGCTAAAGTTTTAGGGTCTGGTTTCATCCAAAAAAACCTTTATCAATACTCTTCAGATGACAAAAGACAAGAATCTGAAACTGGAACAATGCCTTTTACTGATAAATAGAGATTCTACCCCAGGAATGAACATTAACCTGGCAAGAGGGAAATTGCTACAGGTTTGTATATGAGATTTCTGACACCCACCAGAAATCATGAGAAAAGAATTATATTTCTCAAACTCATGGAAATTCTTAGTTTTACACATGTATTTAAACAGCACTGAAAATGGTTTTCTAAATCTATCCCTCAGTGCCTTTTAGGATGATCCTATCAGTTTGGTGATGATGGAAGTATTAGGAAGAATTTACAGGAGTGGGATGATTAGAATAGGCTAGTTTGAGATACATACAAAAAAGCTACCCTGCCTCCACCCCCTACAGTTGATTCTCATGACAACTTTACTTATGGAAGAGTTTTGTAAATGTAGCTTGGGGCACTATAGTGACTGACAGATGTGCTAACACTGGAAGTAATCCAAAATGATAGATTAGAGCCAGGGCATTTAAAGCTTTCCTGTGTTCTAATTAACTGATAGTAATGATAGATGTAAGCTCCAGGCACTGACATTGTCACTTCAGGCAAGGACAAAAGTCACCTAATTTATATTAATATAAGTAAAGTTTAAATCTGCCCACCTAATATGGCAGAGTTTATATAAACTTTCATCAGGTTCTATGGGTGATAAATGAAATGATGCAAGACTAAAAAAAGACACATCATTTGTTCTACAAATTAATAGAGATTGAAAATCATCTCATGTTAAATCACCCCTATTACTGGTGTAATATCTCTGAATGATATAAAAAAGAAATATTTTACAATCATCCTAAAAAGTTACAGGATCACTTTTGAAGCTATTTATATTGCAATATTGTTCACTTCATGAATTCAATATTAGAAAGGAGTCACTTATTGGAAAATTATCAGATCTGGGGATCATAATAGTGGCATTTGAAAGGTACTAGATATTATTTGTTTTTAATGTCTTGTTCCATATAATGTTACTCTCTGATCTAGACCTTTTCAAATATAAAACACATCAATTAAATCTCTTCTAACCTTCTCATTTCCTAGCCCAGAGTGATTTGAAGACACAAGTTTTCAGTTTTTATTACTGAGATAAATCTCTTCACCTCTGTTTCTCAGATTCTAATGCTTTTATTTTGTTCATGGATTAGCATATAATACAAATAGGCTTCTTTTAAAGAATATGGAATAAAAAATACTAATCATAAGGACCCCAGTGATCTGGACAAGGTAAATTAACACACTGTAGCACAAAATGCCTTCTTTTTAAAAGGAATGAATGATTTTGATTATGTAATCTTCTGTTTGAAGGTAACAAGAAGAGTAAGTATAAAAATGATCAAATAGAGTTTAGTGCAATGTTTGATAAAATGTGCAGTTCAGCCTTTGTTATTAACAATAGATTCAAATGAATATTTCACAGGCATCTAGTTCTCTATAGAATAAAACTGCAGACAATTGAATCTTAGAATGTCAAAGTTTTGAGGGACATCAAAGACGATCTAGTTCCAACCCTTCATTTTGTATTCATATAATTTCCAATCATATATATAGAAGAGGTAAGGGGGGTTGGCGTGGAAAGACAATTGCTCAGTCTAACCACTCAAGTAATGGGAACTGAACCAATTTTTTTGACCTTCTGCTCTACTGAAAACACTGAGAAATCAGTTAAAAGGCATGATCCTTGTCCTTGAGAAGCATACAGTCTACTTTGAGATACTCTATATATGCAGAGATAACAATACAAGGCAACATATGATTAAAGATCAGAAAAGGTCGACCTTCTATTCAGTTCCATATAAGTGCTGTCAGGAAATGTAGTGTAATGGTTCGGGAGTTTAAAAAGATTTAGATTTTAGTATCAATTTACTAATGACTCACTTAACCTCTTGACCTTCAGTTTTCTTATCTGGGAAATAAGTATAATAATGCTTCACAATATACAATGATAATGATAATTCTTATACCACTGAAAGTACCTCACAAGGTTGTTTTGAGGAAAGTGTTTTTCAAAATCTTAAAATATTAGATGTGACCTGTTATTCTGTTAAACTAAATTGTCTTAAGCTAATGCATCCTTGAGTTCATTTAACAAAAGAAAAAAAGGTCTCTCAGGAACAACCTAATTTTTAAAAATGCACTAACATCACTGCCACAACCACTGCTGCTGCTGTCTTTTTTTTTTGGTCCAGAGCTATGATTTTGATCAGTGCTGTAAACTTCAGCATTTCAACTAATACAGATTGACAAACTTTGTAAAATTTGTCATTGTTGAGGATTACCTGTGTCACTAAAAGTTTCTCTGACTTATTCAGTGATTTAGCTTATATGGACCAAAGGTAGGACATGAACCCAGATCTTCCTGATTTTGAGGGTTATTCTTGGAGTTCCTATCCATGACACCATACTTAACGGTTCACTACAATTCTATGTTCTTTTTTTATAGTGCTGTCACTATTTTAGACTTAAAGATGAAACAAAATATGAGACACTTCTTATTCTTAAGCAGTTTCTCACATATTAAAAGCATGGAAGAAAGAAACAAGGAACTGTGCTAAGTACTTTTAAAATATTATCTCATTTGATCTTCACAACAACTCAAGAAGGTAGTTGCTGCACTATACTCCTTTTACAATATAAGTCTTCCTGACTCCTCTGAAGTTGCTCTATGCAATGTGCCACCTGAGAAAGTCTATAGCTAAAATTTACTTTAATCAAAATCAAATTTAACAATGAAATATGCATCATTATGCAAAACAGAGGATATTACAATATTAACATTTTCTTTTATTTGGAAAAAATTCTCTCATCCAAGCCCTCTTTCTATGACTCATTATAGCGTAGCAGTCTCTTTCTTTCTCTTCCTCTCCCCTCTCCCTCTTTTTCACATAGGGTATTAAACCTTTACCTGAAGATGCTCTGCTCAAAGGAATGTAAATTTGATTGCTGAAACCTCATAAGATATCTTGAAATTTACAAGTTAGTTTTTTTTAAGTAACATGTATTAAACCCAAATCACTCTGGCTCTCATAGATTGGCCAACAATAAATAAATTCCAGCCCAAGTCTCACTTGGTCATTGTTTGGATTCTGATGACTCAGAGTGAATGTAAATAGTAATTGTTTCTGTTTTGTCCAGAGATCCTGGAGGACTTCTCTTCCCAAACTGATTTTTTTTGACTGGTAAAAGAAGTCATTCTTTGCCTTATTTTTCACAGAGCCTTAATGCAACCTGAGTTATCTCCAGCACTCACTTAAATCCAATTCACTATCATGTCATGACATCACTTTTTTATGTCATGGTGCTCTTTGAAAATGTAGAATAAGCAACAATAGCGTGACTGTTCCCTAGAATCAAAAACATTTTGCAACAGAGCTAACATTGTTGAAGATACTAGCAACCAGTAAGTCCTGAGTTTAGGTCCTGATATTATCTGTATGCCAGCCAACCAAGAATCAATGTGGATAATGGTAGAGCCTCATATTAATTTTAATAAAGTAACTTAATGATAACAAATAAGGTGGTTGTAATCTTCATCAAGGGATGGCTAGCCCACACATGAAAATATGAAATCATGAAACATTGAAATTTTTCTATTGATGTTTTTGCTCGTTTTGATTTTCAGAACTGTATATTTCAATAATTTGTTTTTTTTTCTATTGATCCCATATTAGAGTGTAAGTAGCACTGAATGAGAAATTTCTTCTACCAGTATAGAGATGCGCCTTTTCTGTAGTCTATTTTGTTGTGGTTGCTGTCCGGTGGTTTCAGTCATCTCTGACTCTTTGGGGTTTTCTTGGCAAAGATACTAGGGAAGTTTGTCCTTTCCTTCTTTAGTTAGTTTTACAGATGAGGAAACTGAGGCAAATGGGGTTAAGTAACTTGTCCAAGATGACACAGACACAACTCTATATTCTTTTGAACCAAATTTGAACTCAAAAGAATAAGTTAAGGCCCAGCAAGCTCACTGCACCACCAAGCTGAACCTACAATAACTAACCTTAAAATTTAAATGATATAGAAAATTTAACAGGTTTGCTCAGAATCGCAGAGCCAGCATATATAGGAAGTAAACACTGACCTTGGGTCTTCCTGGCTCTAAGATCTGCTCTCTATCCAATATGCTATAGTGTTTTTCATGGGGCTTTACCAAAAATACTTTTCCATCAATAAAAGAGTCATCAGGAAAAGTTCATAATCATTGGCTAGAGAGTGAACTACAAAATGAGATGTGGATTTAGCATAAGAGTGTTTAGGTTTGAATCTTGGCTCTGCCCAATACTGCCTGGCACTGGTTATTTCCAGACCTAGAATATACCCCCTTCTCACCTCAACTCATGGAATCCTTCAGAAGTCCCCAATTGCTAGGATCTTCCTCAAACTGATTTGCATTTATTTTGTATTTATTCTTTATAATTATATATACATCACTGGTTGCAAGAACAATGAGCCTCACGCACAATGAAGCAGACTACAACAAAAGTACATCTAAAGAGCCATATGGTAAGGTTGCATGAACTTTGACAACTTGCACTTAGAGACCTCAACCTCAGATTGCCATGGACTCAATATATATTTACTTTTATCCTCCCCAAATTCATTAGTGATATAGAAGTATATTGTGATCATTTATTTTCATGTATAAACTTTCAATCTTTTTCTCATTAGGTAATTTATTAGCTTATATCCATTATAATTCACTAAATATTAATATTTAATGAAATAAAAATCCTTTTCCCCAGTAATAATTACTCTTAATTTTCTATAACTGAATAAATATTAAAATTATTGAATATATTAATAAGCAAGATGAATTAATAAGCAAAAAGACATATAATTATTTCCAATATTTTGATCAAAGCCAGAGTCACAGCCTGTTACCTCAAATTCTTAATATGCATGAGTTGAATTCTCTTCTGTTGTAAAAATTTAATTCATGCTATTCAGTTTTTCTCTAAAGTTCTCATAATTCTCTTTATAAAATAAAATTGAAAACAACTTCCTCAGAACAAAGGATCTCTTCACTCCCTTTCTCTCGAAGACAACAGGTCTTGAAACACAGCAGGCAACATCTCCTAAGCTATCATTTTTAATACGCTCCATAGTACATAACGTAACATCAACTCCTTGGGAGGTGGGATAAATTTATTGTTTTGCATTTCTATACTCAGCACCTAACACAGTGACTAGCACATAGCAGGGGTTTAATAAATGCTGGTTAACTGACTGATGATAAAAGATGTTCAGCATCATACCTCCCTAACTTCATAGGAAGAGATACTTCCTATCATGCCATTTTCTCTACTGATTTTTTAGACTGACAGTACAATCCATTTTTCTCAACATTATATTTGCATCTTTGCTCTTAAAGAGATAGACACTATAGTGTCACTGTAATAAAGGTGATTTTGAAATAGGGTTTTACACACACACACACACACACACACACACACACATACACACACACATATATATATATAAAGTCTTACTATCAGATCATAATCATTTTTGAATTTGTTTCACCAGTGCCTGGTACAACTATTGCCAATGAGATTTGGGGTAAAAACAATAGAGAAAATGATCAAGGGTTACTGAAAAAAATGAAGGAATTCGCATGCTCCCTGGGATTTTAAAATTGTTCAGGATTTATTATAAATTATTGCAAAGTATACAGGTAAAAAAACTTTTTTTTTTCCTTCTTGACTCCAGAGAGTCACCAGGCACTTTAGGACAGAGTAAATAACAAAAGGCTAGGCAAGGTTGCTTGGGAGACAGAGAAAGAGAGGAAGATCAGTCAAGCAGAGTTTGACAAGAGATGGGATCCAGCTTGGGTTTTTTATAAAAGTATCCATTATCTGGGGGCAAAAGGGGAAATCCCCCCCCCTTACATGACCAGGTAAAAAGTTGGAAACTGGGGGTTGGGAATGAGGAGACAGGATACATATTTTACATTTAACAGTGAAACAATAGGTATCAATTTACATCTCAGGAGCAAAGAGCCTTCCACACTTTAACAAAATTTAACAGCATAAAAGATTACAGAGTCTATTTCTAATTATAAATTTCCTACATTCATAAATCTCTGAATTACAATGACTTTCATACCAGCGCACTGTAGGTGCTTGATAAATAATAGTTATTTGATTGGGCAAATGACTTACTCTCTCCAGGTTTCAGCTTGCCCATTTGTAAAATAGGAGTTTGGGGACAAAAATCTAATGGTCACTAGTTTTTTCCCAAGATTTTTTCCCACTCTAATTCAATAATTTCGTGGGGTTTTTATCAATTATAAATGTCAGATACAATACTACTTTTTTACTTTATCAGATTTTATTTAGTTTTGCTATTTCTCAAGATGTTATCAAATATATATGAAGTATTAGTTGGCAAATTTATTTTTAGAGCAAAATAGGAATATGTGTGTTATGACTTAAATATTAACAATTCAATATCCATAGCCTCCTGCAAATATTGATCAAATCAGATAGCCAAGTGATAAAATATAAATGCACTATAATTGAGTCAGAGTATTTAAAGCTTAAAAGAACCTTCAGAAATATCTAGTCCTATTCCCCAGTTTTATAATTGAAGAAATTAAGAGCCAGAGAGATTGTCCAAAATTATATAGAGAACAAGTAAGATTTGAATCTAGTCTTCTGATTCAAAGTCAATGCATTTCCCAATGTAACAATATAATTAATATTTTCTAAGCATCTAGTATGTTCATAGCTATGTACTAGATACTGGAAGAAATGCAAATTTGGAATAATACATAGTTTTTCCCTCTGGAAATCATCTACAAATTCAGTCTACCTCTCTCCATGCCTCTCTGTGTGTCTATCTGTTTCTGCCTGTGTCTATGTCTGTCTCTATCTCCCTATCTCAGTCTCCAGTCTCTTCTCTCTCTCTCTCTCTCTCTCTCTCTCTCTCTCTCTCTCTCTCTCCCTCTCTTCTCTTGCTGACCCTCTCTCTTTAAGTCTCTCCAATCTCTGTCTCTCTGTCTTTGTATCTGCCTCTACACACACACACACACACACACACACACACACACACACACACACACACACACACACACATACAGACTTAGCCCCAAATCCTAGTTAACCGAGGGCAAGCCAGCGAAGGAAGTGACATGAAAGTATTGACAATAATAATAAGGTAAGGGAAGACCTCTCCTGAAGTAGCTGTTTTCCCTTTCTCCCCTCCCTGCTGTTCTCCCAACCCCTATGAGCATCTCCTCAAACAGGACATATTCATAACCCCATAACCCAAACTTACCTGTGTCTCCTTCTAGCCATCCTCTTCTCTCAATCTCTTTTTACCTTTATACCTTTACACTCCAGAACTGCTCTCATCTCCCATTTCAGTGATAGTGATGAACTTCCAAAGGTTAGCTTTCCCCTAAAACTTCAATCAATCAAATTTTTGTCAAGTATTTATATGTGCCAAACATGATGTTAAGGTTGGAGGAGAAAAAGATGAAAATAGAATAGCACTGACCTCAAGAAACCTATACTCTAAAGGGGGAGAGAATATATATGTCTGTATGCATATTTGCATGTATGTGCATGTAGACAATGTACAGAATAAGCACAAGCTGATTTGGGGAAAGATGGCAGTGAGCCAGCAGCTAAGAAGGTGGTCTGTGAGATGGACAGAAGCTTAGCCCTTCCAATATTCAAAGGCTTTAATGACACCTAAATGCAATTTTACCAAGTGTCTAAGTGAAAAAAATAACAAATGTGGGAGTAGGGTGAAGGGTGAGGGAGGAAGGAGTCTTTTACCACCACCATCCCTGCCTATTTCCCATTCATACTGATTTTGGTAGAAAACCTTCTAACATATCCAAAGTGCTATAAGTTTGCTGCAGAGTCAGAAGAATAAGAGATCAAGCTGTGATGCTCCCTAATATTCAATAAGGGGTTAGGGAAGAAAGAAACACTGGTCATGACCCAGAAGAATCATGGTGCTAATAATCAAATAGAAGCAAACCAATTCCTAGGGTTTGTAGAACCAAAAGAGAAAAGAAAAGAAGGAGTGATTGGGGGGAGGACTAATCATGGAATCAACCCAAGACAGTAAGTGGTTCATGTAACCTATCCTTGGACCTTATCCTTGGTTTAGAAGTCAAAGCTAGTCCCTTCCCCAAGTCTTTATACCCCCCCCAAACAATCACAAATGGTTCCACTACTTATTCTCTTTACATTTTTATAGTCCAGAAGCCCTAACTCAACATCGTCCTAATCCTTGATCATCTAACATCTCAGTTGACTGTACTCACCCTCTCTTCAGCCCTCACCAGCGCTTGAATCCCAGAATCCAAAGGATCACAGAAAGAGCATTAAGGGAAAACTAATCCATCCTGATTGCAGTTGAGGCCACAAAGATATTAAGTAGCAGAGTTAACATTGGAATTCAAATTTGATGACTTTCAGGATACTTTCTTTTCAACCACATTGCCTCCAATTACTTTCCCTAAACATCCAACTGCAGGCCAGTGAATCAGCGGCTTAATATAATAAAACCACAGGATTTTGATTCAGAAAGATCATTTATTCCAGCCCCTTTATACTACAGATGAATAAACTGAGGACGAGAGAGATAAAATGAGTTGCTCGAGATCATACAATTATTAAGCAACAATCAGAATTTGAACTGGGATACTCTGGCTCTAATAATACTACTTTTTCTAACTCTTTGTAACACGATCATCATTTTAAAAAGAAACCTCAGAGCTTTTTTGACTTTGACCTATCAATTCCTCTTTGGGAGACCTGATTCCATTAACATCTCCTTCCTGGGTGCTCAACATATAGAGGTCAAGCTTTCCCTAGATAACTAATCAGCTTAGCCCATTGCAAACTCAGAAGGACAAAGAGAACCATCAGCCTCAGCCTCTCCAGGTAGCAGAGATTACAGAAATGCACAATCACACACAGCTAGAGTTATTTGTTTTTTAATGGAACCAGAAGCACTCCTGCCATGCCCCTATATCTATAGATGACTTTAGTCCATCATATTTCCTTCACCTGAATAAAACTAGTTCTTTCATCTCTTTGTGTTCTCTGAGGATACAACTCTTTCCTGATACTAACTCCTTTCCTCACTAATAATGCCATATCCTATAGTTTTCATAATCCTTGGAATTAAGACCTATCTTTCATAATCATCTTTCTACTAATTCAGTATTGGAATCTTTAGTTCACTTCCAATATTAACTATCTTTCAAATAATCCTAAGAATGATAGAGCTACTTGATAAATTAAGGGGTGACTATGTTGCACAGTGGATAGAGCACCGGCCCTGGAGTCAGGAGTACCTGAGTTCAAATCTGACCTCAGACACATAATAATTACCTAGCTGTGTGACCTTGGGCAAGCCACTTAACCTCATTGCCTTGCAAAAAAATAAAAAATAAAATAATAAGAATGAATTAAAAGAAAAGTTTATACTTCAAACTTAGTGATTTTATGTTCAGTATATTGAGTCTCCCTCTTTTGTTCTTAGTTTAAAATCCTGGTAATAATGTTGTTTCTATCTACTGCCTGCCAGAAGCCAACTCAAAAGTAATTTTCAAAGAAGTGGGGGGGGGGGTAACAAAAGGAACAATACATATTAATAAGTCTGTAAAAAAATCACCCAACAGTCTAGTATTATTATATTATTATTTACATCAAAAGTAAACATGGTAACTGAGCTTCATAACGAGAGAGAGAGAGGATAATACCAGGACTTGGAAATTAGACAATCAGCAGCTATCTAAAAAAGGGTTCAAATAAAGTCAAAAATTCCAAAAAGAAGTTGAGAAAGCAATATATATGGTAAGAGTTATAAATACACCAAGGTACTAAGAAATAGTTATCTATACTCATGGTAAATTAACATTATCACATAATATAGTCTAGCTTATTTTTAAAAGGCAATTCATTTAGAATTCACATCTTAAATTAGATGCATGAAATATTTCTAAGATGAATTAACTTAATAATTCATGCATCCATTCATCAAAGGTAAAAACTCATAACAGGCAAAAGAATACAACTGTCTTCTGAATAATTTCACTCCTCGATCTTACTAAGCAGCAATCTGCTTTCTATAAGAAAAACATTATTGAAACAAAAAGGGGGAGGGAAAGAATTCAGAAAGTTCTTCATATCCAAGAATCTACTGCTTCTTATTTTGAAGGGCTTCATCACGTTTCCTTCAAGGTCAGATTGTAAAATCCAAAGTATCCCCAAAAACAAGAAGTAGTAGCATATTCCAGTGGAAATAATGACAATTAACAGGAGATGTTTCCCTGAAGACTCTCAGTAATATATTCTATGTACATTATGACTATAACTTTGGTGCAAAGAATTTAATCCAAACTCTATTTTAACTTTGTGCGAGCCTTTTAGTTTCATTTGTATTTCTATAAATAACATATTGTTAGATGTTGCTTTCTAATCCATTTTTACCTTCTTATGCTTTATGGCTGAGTTTATCCTATTTCCATTTAGAATTATTATGGTCAATTTACTATTTCCTTCCATCCTATTGTCTTACATTTTTTTTCTTTCTTTTACTCCCTATTTCTTCTTTATTATGAGTTGTTAGCCTCTTTCTCTCTCTTTCTTCCTACCTACCTTCCTGCCTTCCTTCTTTTTTTCTCTATTTCTCTCTGTTCCTTTCTTTCCTTTTTTCTTTCTTCCTTTCTTTTTTCTTTCTTTTTCTTCCTTCCTTTTCTTTTTTCTACCCTTCTTCCTTCTTTCCTTTGTTCCTTTTTCTTTTTTCTTCCTTTCTTCCTTTCTTTCTTTTCTTTCTCTTTCTTTCTTTCTTTCTTTCTTTCTTGTCTTTCTTCATTTACCTTCTTCAATAACCTCTTTCTAGACTTAGGGATTGTGTGGGTTATAGTGAATTCCTCCCTGAATATACCCCTCCCTCTTATGCTTTTATTTCTCCTTTTTTCTGTACCTTTCTGCAGCCTTGTTAAGTTTAATGTATTACTATACAAAACTGTGCATATATTTGTGTGCCCTGCCTTCTTTTTGCCATAAAAGTGAAATTTAAGTGACACACATTCCCCCTCACCTTCTTCATTTTTTTATACATTCTACTTGACAACTTCACTTACAGCAATTCCATCCTTCTACCCATTTCCTCTTAGTATAGTGACCCTAGTTCATTCTTTTCTTCTTCCAAAATTGTCTAAACATAACTAAACTATTTTAGGTCTCCTGTGTCATTTGATTGCCTCTATTTCTTTTTATGACATTAGGATTCCTAAACAATATAATATAAAGAGTCATCCTTATAAAGTGCTTTTTGAGTGTTAAATTTGATTGACATCATTTTTCTCAACTTCTGAATTTTATTTCAAAGTTCCTTTTCACTATGATTTTTTCACCAGGAATGTTTGAAACAACTCTATTTCATTAAATAACCACTTTTTCCTTTGTATGATTATGGTGGGATTTTCTGGGCAAGAAAAGATATATTCTTGCCCAGCAAATCCCACTATAATATATATAAATGTATATTACCTTTAGAAAAATCTCTACAATCTCTTTATAGTTAGATGTCAAATCTCATATGATCCTGATTGTGCTTTCTTTATGTTTCAATTTTATCCTTCTAGCTGTTTGCAGTATTTTCTTTTAGTCTTTTTTAAAGGCAATGGGGTTAAGTGGCTTGCCCAAGATCCACACAGTTAGATAATTATTAAGTGTCTGAGGTCGGATTTGAACTCAGGCACTCCTGACTCCAGGGCCAGTGCTCTATCCACTGTGCCACCTAGTTGCCCTTGCAGTATTTTTTAAATCAGGAAATCCTGCATTTTGGCAATTTCACTTCTGGAGGTTTTCATTTTGGGGCTTATTTTCAGAAAGTGATTGATGGGTTATTTATATTTTCACATTCTCTTTTATTCAAACATGTCTTGCAAGTATTCTTTAACATATCTTTAAATATATGTGGGTATTTGATAAAGGTTGGATTTTGATAATTTATACATAATCTTTAGCTATATCTTTTTACTTTGTCTTCCAAGTGTCTTTAATGTGGGCTACTTAAAATTTTCTTCTTTTTACCTCAATATTTTTGCTTTGTTTTAATAGTTTTTATTGTCTTCTAAAGCTATTAACTGCTATTTCGTCCATGCTAATTTTTTAGAAAGGTCTGTCACTTGAAGCTCTTCTGTTAAGTCATGGATTTCTATTTCATTTCTTTCCACAGCTCATTTCTTTTAAAATATCATTTTAACTATTTTTCAAATTGTATCATTTCTTCAAAGAATTCTAATTATGCTTGGGACAAGTTTCCATTTTTCTATGAAAAATAGACTGTATGCATTCATTAATAAAACCTTGCTTCATTCCTTTCTTTGTCTTAGTAAGAGAAATTATTTCTCCATCATATTAATATCAAATTATTTAAATTGAGGAGACCCAAGCTATTTTTTTCCTTTGTCCTGTTTCCTTGTCCAATCTCTCAAGAACATGGCTGATAGAAGATAGAATTAACGTTCTCCTCAGTCTAGATTTTGCTAACTAGATCAGACTTCTAATCTAAGGTGAAACTCCCTTCTGCCCAAAGTAGGGGATAAATCCTTTGAAGAGATTGTGACTGCTAGGAGTAACTGAGAAGTAAATGACATAATCAAAATCCATTAAAATATATCTAAACCCTCATTTTAATATTCATTATCTCTTTACTTATTAACCAATCCCAGTTGTTTGACAACCTCTGGAATACCCTCCCTTTCTAAGGTCATATAAGTTGGAGCTAAACTCCATAACTGTCTTTGTCATTTGAGAGTGTCACTTACCTCATTAAAAATGTTGCTATTATTAAGAGATCATGAAAAAGTGTAAAAAATCCCACATGTACAAAAATATTCATAGGATCTATTTGGGTACTATCAAATAATTGGAAATTGAGGGGATGTCCATCAGTTGGGGAATGATCAAACAAATTGTGCTATATGTATGTGTTGGAACACTATTATTCTATAAGAAAGCATAAGAGACAGGATTTCAGAAAAGCCTGGAAAGACTTGTATCAATTGATGCAGAGAGAAAAATGAACAGAAATGAGAAGAACATTATGCACAATAACAACAACATTGGGTGATGATCAACTATATTGGATTTCTTTATTTCAACAAAACAATAATCAAATACAATTTTATAAGATTTGTGAGGGAAAATAGCATCCATATCCAGAGAAGGAATTGTAGAGTTTAAATGAAGACCAAAACTTATTATTTTCAATTTTTGAAAGTTATCTTCTGTATTATGTCATTTTCTCTCTAGTGTTTTCTTTCGTCCATTTGGATTTGATTCTTCTCTCACAACATGATCAATATGGATCTATGGTTATAGCATGGTTATAAATGTATAGTCTATATTAGATTGATTTCTGTCAGGGGAAGAGGGGGAAAAGTGAGAGAGGGAGAAAAACATTAAGCTCAAAACCTTGAAAAAAATGATTTGTAAAAACTATCATTGCATGTAATTTGAAAAACAAATAAATATTTTAAAATTCTGATATTATTAATAAAATTATTAAATTAACCAGATATTATGTCTTTAAAACTCTATAAACATCACAATTAGTAATTATCTTGGGCCTCCCTGGCATCATAAAAATTCTTAAATATTGTGTTTTTATTTTGCTCATTTTTAGTGCTGAGGCCTCAGGAGTTAAATTCTAGGTCTCTCCTAATCTGTATGAATCAGGTCAAAATGAGAACCTTTCTTTCATATCTAGGTACTTCCCATCTGCAAACTTCCCCTATCTGCAGGGATCAGAAAAAGCTAGGGTTCCTTCCTTTCACCATGCCCTTTCCTTCACCTTAGATACTAAGGTGTCTCCTTTCTATCAGTTTTGCTTGAAGTCATTTCCTTGAGGTGGGGGGAGAGAGAGAAGAAAAGTATTTTCCATAATCTTATATTAAAGCTGAGGATGAACTCATTGAGGACTTTTCCTAGTGGAAGGAGAGGAAAAGCAAAAGAGGAAAGGAAGAACAATTTTTAATCTCTATCTACCACACTCCGTTGAAGTACTTTTCTTCCACAATCATCTAAGTACTCTCCTTTCTTTGTTTTGTTTTGTTTTTCTAAATTGGAGGAACATCTAATATTGAGGAGAATTTTTTCAAGTTGAAATGTTTTTCCTTAGTGCTAAAGTCTTCCATTTTCACTTTAGACCTTCAAAGAACCTGTATCTTATCTACTGCTGAGATGTGTGAATTGTGAAAAGGATAACTGAGAAGCATTTTTAGTTAAGTGTATCAGTGGATAGAGCACAGGAATAACAGGCAGAAAGACCTGCATTCAACTGCAGCCTCAGATACCTACTGACTGTTTGAACCTGAGCAAGTCACTTTACTCTGTTTGACTCAGTTTTCTCCTTTGTAAAGTGAATTATGGAAAGGATATAGCAAGCTACTCCAGTTTCTCTACCAGGAAAACCTCAAATGGAGTCAGAAAGAGTTAGACAAGATAGAAACAACTTAAACACAGAAACAATATTTGCAATAGTCCAAAGGAAGAAGTTCAAAGAACCTGGATTAGGATGGTGACAGTTAAAGTGGAAAAACAGATATTTTCAATATAATATGAAAAGGGACTGAGAGAAACCTAAAAGACATTGGCAAGGAAGAGTGAAGAAAGACTAGTCAGAGTTGACTGACTGAGTTTCAAACCTCAGTTTCTTAGAATATAATAGGAACATTGGCAGAAAATGGAAAAGTTGGAGCAAGGAGGTTCAGAAAGATATAGAAGAAAGTTGAACATAATTTTGAATATATTGAGTTTGAGGTGTGGCTGCCAATCCATGTGAATATATGCAGTTGTCAGTGGAAGTAGGAGTCTTACATTCATTATTAAGCAGATGTTAATATAGTGCTTTAGAGTTAGTATAACTTTATGCATATATTATCTCATTTTAGCACCACAATAGTAATGTGAAAAGATTATTATCACTATCATTTCCATTGTTCAAATGAAGAAATAGACTCAGGGAGGCTAAATAATTGATTGAAGATGATATAGCTTATGTTATCTGAGTTAGAATTTGAATGTGAGTCTTCCTGACTCTGTGTTCAATAATTTAACTACTACTCATCCACTTGCAATTACAGTAGACACAGGTAGAGAGATTCCAGAGTCATACATATGGATCTGATTATTAAAGTCATTGCACTGGATCCATATGTATGACTCGGGAAGATCCAACAGCATAGTAAATAGGAATTTTAAAAACAATAACAACTTAGGGAATGCCTTGGAAACCTCTAACATTTAAGGTATGAAAAGAAAAAGAAAATGAAGGGGGAAAAAGGTATAGCTAAATAGTAGAAAGTCAGAGGAAGGGAGAAAGAATATCAAGAAAGAAATTGTCAAATGCTTCAGGAAAGTGAAAGATAGTATAGACTAAAGAAAAGTTATTAGATTTTGCAATTAAAAGGTCATTGCTGAATTGAGTTGAAATATGGATGAACATTTTAGTTGTAGGGTGAAAATCTAGATGGCAAATATTTGAGGAAAAAAAAGCACACCCCAAGGAAAAAATATGTGTGTGTATATATATATATATACATATATATATATATATATATATATATAGATATATATATATATGTATATGTATATGTATATGTATATATACATATATATACTATTCATTATAGAAGTATTGTAAAACCTTATAAGGAGTCAGTTTTGAAAAAAAGTCATTTTTTTGAGTAGCAGTATGGTGAGGGCAGTGGAGAATATATGGTCAAGGTTTATGGTCAAGTCTTTCTTAGATACATGCTTGCTATGTAGCCTTGGGCATGTCACTTGATGATGATGATATTTGTTCTTCATTCTCGAAGAAGACCATGACATCAGAGAAGTTCTGCCATGACAACCATATGAATTTGATTTGAGTGAGGGGGAGCTGTGCTAAATCACTAGTCTCACTTTCTCCTCCAGAACCATTTGGAACCAGTGGCCATATTTGAATTAGGATAACTGAAGATAGCCCTGGATGTGAGGCAATCAGGGTTAAGTGACTTGCCCAAGGTCACATAGCTAGTAAGTGACAAATGTCTGCGGCTGGATTCTCACTTCTGTCCTCCTGACTCCAAGACCAGTGTTCTATCCACTACACCACTTAGCTGACCATTTAACTTCTTAATCTCAGTTTCATCATCTGTAAAATGGGGGTGAAATTTCTCTAACACTTGCTACATAAAATTGTTTTGAAGATTAAAGGAGATAAATATAAAGTAAGAAAGTAATTTGTAAACTGTAAAAGAACTATATAAATGTCAATTAATGTTTAGCATTAAGTATCAATAGTAGCATTATTCTTTTCATCTCCAGTGCCTCTTGTTAAATCCTACTACTTCAGTCTCTAAAAGTGAAGAGTGTCGATCTGTTCAAAGGTATGATGTCAAATATATTTCTTCAGTTACTGAGATATAAACCCTTCACAGAATGTAAGAGATAGCAAGCTCCTACAGTCTTTCATTTCCCTGTTCCAAAGGAGAATTGCTTTTAATAAATACTTTTACACTGCACTTCAGTTGAATTGCTACTGTGTGAAAACAGGCCTGGGGGGAATAACACATCGCCAAATTCCCACCAGTCATTGCAAAACACTATTGTAGTTTCTGACAGAGAAATAAAATGGAAATATGATGACTTTGTTTTTAGTCTATATGGAGGTAATGTGTGCACACATTTAAATGTATTATTCAATATATTTCAGCTCTTGTTCTAGATTCTGATTTAATGCCGGCCTCACCCAAACTATGTAACATCAGAGTTAGGTTTAGAGCTGACAACCAAAAAGAGAGATGATGAAATGACCAGTTATTGTATTTTCTGCAGAGCTAAGCAGGTCCGTTGATTTTATTCCTGATGCCAACTCCTGCTGTAAATTTGAGAAAACTGAACCAACCCAATGAAGGCCATACATATTAATAAACTTGAAAGAATAGTTTGCATTAGGATGGACTCAGCAAAGAACTAAGAAAATATACAAGTGTGAAAAGCCACTTTTTCACAGGTCAAATGCTAACAAGCAACAGACAAGTCAAAGCGGTCCTTATTCTGACTTTTTCCTAATGAAGCATGAGCAGATTTGTAAAATGCTAAAATAAATCTGGGTTTGGAAGCCACACACCTGGGTTAGAATGATACCTCTTCATATATGTCTTGTTTGACTGTAGTCAAGTCTCATAACCTATCTGTTCTAAACTTCCTCCTTAGTCAAAGGAAGCCTGTGGAGTCCACTAAGGTGTGCTGGAGTCAGTTATGCAGGAGAGCTGATTGTTAATTATCAGTGTGAATGCTTATCCTTGGGAATTTGCACTGCCAATCAGGGATGAATTTATTGTTGTGCTGTCTAGACTTATCAAGCGGTGGAGAAAATGTTTATTATGCATACTAAATTTGAAACTGTCTTGAACCTAAATTTTTTCTGAAGAACTCATTATTAAACAGTTACCAACACATTTTTTAATCTCAAAGGTAACTTCCAAATTTATAGTTATAATCAAAACTGAAGAAATTTCGGGGGTGGGGGAAAAATAGGGAAACAAATTATACAAAGTTTTGTTTAGCAGTTTCCAAGTCTTGGATGTTAGTTGTCTGGTACTGAGAACAATTTGCACTTGGTAGAGATAGAAAAATCATTATTTGGTCAATTTAAGCTTTAGAGTAAGCATTTCTCAGCAGCAGATTTGTACTGTGTATCTATGATGCCTCATGTCATATTTCTTCTCTTTCTCTTCTATGGCTATGAGTAGTGTCTTTACACTACTAAATCTTTACAGAAGATTTAATTTATGTCTTTATCTTGCTTAATCCTAACTTACATGTCATACTCAGAAAATATGTTATGGAGTGGCTAGTGGAAAACATCTAAGGGTAACACTAAAAAATTCAATCAATCCCAAATTAGAAAATCTTTAAACCTTGATCTATCCCTTCCTGACTGTGTGGCCTGGAGTAAATGGTTTCTCTTCTCTTGTTGTAGGTTTCTTCATTTGCAAAATGGAGAGAATAATAAATGTATTTCCTATTTCACAGAATTATTTGAAAGAAATGTAATAATATATATGAAGATCTATATTTATATTTTAAGAAGTGTTAAGTGCAAGTTAAATTTTGATTTGTTTGATTTTATGAAGTACTGAATGTAAGCTAAGGGCAATTAGGTGGTACAGTGGATAGTGCTGAGCTTGGAGTCAGGAAGACTTGAGTTCAAATCTAGATCAAACATTTACTGCTTTGTGACCCTGGGAAATTTACTTAACCCTGTTTGCCTCAGTTTTCTCATGTGTAAAATAAACTGGAGAAGAAAATGGAAAACCACTCCAAAAAATCCCAAATAGGGTCATGAAGAATCAGACATGACTGAAAATGACTAAACAAGTATGCTATGATTTACCCACTGAAGTCTATTCTAATGTCTCATCGAGGTCTGATGTTGACTCTAGGTTGCTTCTTCAAAAAAGTCTATGAAGTTCTTGAGAGGAATTATCAACCTCATTTTGTAAAAGAAGAAACTGAGGTTAAGAAATTAAGTGTCATGCTCAGGATTACCTAGTCAATAATCAGGTCATTTATTGTATTCACTACTTCAAAGATGATTCCGTCACTAAATTTATGAATTTAGATTTATAATCTAAAAGTTTCTGACAAATTCTAGCAAACCAGAAAGACTTCTTGCTTGGGCTAGTGATGAATCATCTTTAGAAGACTTCCATGAATGTCAGCAAGTATCAGAACCACCAGTCATTAGAAGTCAGAATTCACACTGCTCATCATCAAAATATTGACCATTAAGGAATTTTAATTTTTATCACAGCAATTTGTGAAAGAATTGGTATTTAAATGTTTTTATTTGCATCCTGGAAAAGACTAAGTGAAGACAATATATTATTTTGTGATTGTGACATTATCACAAAGGTAAAATGAATCATCATCTTCAAGATAAAAACTATATATTTTTTCTATTCAAACAGACATCTCAAAATCAAAGCATCCAATGGGTTATCATTCACTATGGTTATAAAAAAACTGCCCTCTCCCCATTTCCTCCCCTACTGAAGTCCTTTCAATTGAATCTCTCTGCTTTCTCTATCAGTCAGGACTAATTCAAATTGTACATTCTGAAATGTACCCATTCATTTGGTCTGTCCATTTCAACTTGGTACATATAAATATGCATTTTTGATAAAACCCAGATATCTAAGCATGCAACACAATGCAGTATAAAATCATACAATGATATATAATAAAATAGACAATTTAGTAGACATAAACAAAATACAACTTCAAATAATCCTCTAATTATCAATAAGGCAAGGCATAAAAGAGAATGCACATTTACCAAAATTATTTGCCATAGTTGTAGAGATAAATTTGCATAGAAGTATTCTGTCAAATGAAAAAGTGCTCTTGTTTACAAATGACAATGATATCATGATAATTTCATCATGTTCTGGGAGACTAATGAAATCTATAACCTCTCAAAAGAGGTCGGCCTAACCATGCACATGGGAGAAATCAAAAGGACCAATAATACCTGTTCCCTAGATGTGCAACTTGATTAGCAGTCCATTGAACTGGTGAATTGGGATCTTGGGTAGTTATTGAAGAGAAACAGAATAGAGTACTAAAATGTGTAAGAGAAAGGGACTGAGTTGGAAATTTCTTTTTTTAGTCCTTTCAATGATCCCAACCTGTGCTCACTTGCCTGCCTCTCTCTCTCTCTCTCTCTCTCTCTCTCTCTCTCTCTCTCTCTCTCTCTCTCTCTCTCTCACACACACACACACACACACACACACAGAGTCTTTGTCCTTCTGTCTCACACAAGCACATAAGTTCACAAATATACAGATTTTTAAACACCAATATCTTTCTATTGTGCAGCATGGATAAGAATCAAGGAATACTACAGTCTCTAAAAATCAAACTTCCAGTGACAAAATAACCAGAGGTCCATGTAGTGAGTATCAGCAAACTGAAGCATTCTATCAATTATAATCAATAAACAAGAAGTGGCATAAATATATAATTCAGAAAAATCTAAGGGCAAAAATGGAGGTGAACTGGTCACATAATAAAACTGAGGAAACAGTTGGACACACCAATTTCTGAACTGTACAGAATGCTAGAAGTCCCAGAGAAAGATCTAAATACCTTGTCTATTGTATACTATAGAAATACCTGACAGGATTAATAGTAGTATGCTAGTTCTACATCTATACTATACCTGGTAACTATGGGGATTCCCCCAAGATATTGCCTTGGAACCTCTTCATGTCAGGTGGTTCCACTTACTTAATTCAGATGCTTATCAAAATATTTATACAACTCTAACTTCCAGTCTCATTATCTTCAACTGACATCTCAAACTAAAACTCACTCTGTCTAAAACTGAGTTCATTATATTTTCCACTCAATCTTCTGCTCATTTTAATCATAACAGTAATAACAGTATTATTGAGGGTACTTCTATTCTCCCAGTCACACAAGCCCATAAGCTAGATGTCATCATTGATTCTTCACTCTCGATTCATGGATCTGATCAGTCCTTAAGTTTTTCCATTTCTACTTTTGCTTTATATCCATTTCTCTTCTCTGAAACTGATACCACCTTGGGTAACACCAGCATCAGCACTTGTCTATATTGTAAGAGTTATTGTAAAAGAACTGTGGTAGAAACCTACTGCTTGTTCTCCTCTCTACACTCCAATCCATACTCCACTTAACTGTCAAACATCTTTCTGAAGTGCAGGTCTGATTCTATCACCTTCTCCACCTTCATTCCACAAATGACATTAACTACCTATTGCTTCAAGGATCAAATCTGAAGTTTTCTAATTGACTTTTACAACCCTTTATGATTTGACCCCTTCCTACTTTTCTAGTCTACACTCCTTGCTGTTTCTCCTTAAGATATTCCAATTTCCCATTCTAAATATTTTCATTGACTGTCCCTCATGTCTGGAACACTCTCCTTCCTCAACTCTTCTTCCTTGCTTCCCTGGCTTCCTTTAGGTCTTAACTTCTGCAAGAAGTCGATCTCAGTCCTCTTGATTATTAGTCCTTTTCCTCTCAGATTACCCACAATTTATTCTGTACATATTTTGGATGGATATGATAGCTTGAATATTGTTCCTTCAATTAGACTGTGAACAAGTATACTCTTTGTAATTAGAACTTAGCAAAGGACTTCGTGTTTAAAAACTGTTACTGACTTTTTTCTGAGTTGACTGACACTTTTTGGAATTGTGGAAATTTTTTGATATTTTCCTTGTATTTGTGTGGTTTTTACCCTGTATTCAAAAATATTCCTAATGAAACATGAACTTTTGTATGAATGATGCTATATTGAGTAATAACAAACCATAGTTTGATTAAGATAAGGGTTCAACGTGGTAGGAAAGGAAACTGAGAAGTCTTAGATGGCTCATTTTTGCATGCTGTATGAAGTCCCACTTATGGACTATGTAGAGTAGAAAGCTACAACACTCATATTTATGTATGTTTATTCACGCAGTAAAATTCAATATTTAACATACTTGTATTGATAGCGTGCCAGGTGTCTTCTATAATCATCATTATTACTTCTAATCTCATTTTCTATTTTGAATATATTAGTGAGTAATTTATATGCTCTTTGTATCTATGTGTCTTTCAATAAAGTATGAATATTTAACCCAGTTAAGAAATTCTATGAACTCAGTTTGGCCATTAAAAAGGAGATCAAGATAAGATTTGAGCAGGGCAGTTAGAGGATAGAGCATGGTGCTTCAAATCAAAAAGACTCATCTTTATGAGTTCAAATCTGACCCCAGACAATTACCAGCTATGTACCCTTGAATAAGTCGCTTTACCCTACTCCTCATTTATAAAATAAACTGAAGTAAATGAAAAACCTCTCCAAAATATTTCCCAAGAAAACCCCAAATGGAGTCATGGAGAGTTAGACATAATTGAAATGACTCAACATCAACAATGACAGGAAGCAGCTAGGTAGCACAGGGGATAAAGCACTGACCCTGGAGTCTCAAGAGGACCTGAGTTCAAATTCAGCCTCAGTCACTTGATACCTACTAGTTATATGACCTTGGGGAAGCCACTTAACCTCATTGCATCACAAAAACTAAAAAAATACACCCCAAAATGACAACATAAGATTTAAACCCCTAACTTGTGCTATAACATTTCTTTTAGACTACTAACTAGATTCATGATCTTAACTGATGTCATCTGAGATGTCTATGTTTTAGAAAGAACAAAGACCACTGAACAGTTTGCAATTTTTGCTTAACAAATGTGTCCAAGATTATTGCCAAGTACCTGCATAGTACAAAATGGCCAAATCTACCATCTGTTATAAAAACAGATTTACAAAAGGAACAAATACCTACACTGAAACAACCAGAAATGTGTAATTTGGATAAGAAAATGATGACTCAGATTGCAAACATGAGGCTCATCATGACAAAATAGGAGATCAGCAAGACAGTGCTCTCCTATTTGAAGAACTCAATCTTCAAATTTTCATGTCATAATTGAAGCAGGCAAAAATTAGCTTTTCATAGAAACAATAACAGTAATAACTAGCATTTATACAGTACTTTAAACTTTTCAAAGTGCTTTACAAATTTTATCTTATATAATCCTTATCACAACCCTGAGAGATAGAAACTATTATTATTATTTCCTTTTTATAGATGAAGAAACTAAGGCAGGCAGAAGTTTTTGTTATTGTTATATAAATCTAGTAAGTTATATATCCAGTAAGTGTCTGAGATCAAACTTTGATTTTTTCACTGTATCTGCTATGTCAACTGAGCTTTCAACATTATCTTTTGACTTTTCTAAAATTTTGCTGCTGTCTTTTTTAAATTAAAGCATTATAGCATTGTTTAATTAGAATAATCTATTTTATTATTTTCCCATCTCACCCCACTATAAAAAACTAAGCAGCTAGATGGTTCAGTAGATTAAACCTTGAGTCTGGCCTCAGAAAAACTTGAGTTCAAATCAGGTCCTAGACAGGTCTCTGTGACTCTGAGCAAATTGCTTTATCTCTATTTGCCTCGGTTTCTTTAACTATAAATTACATTTACTTCCCAGGGTTGTTGTGAGGATAAAATAAAATAATAATTGGAATGTGCTTAATACAATGCACATAGCAAGCTCTATATAAATGTAAACTATTATTATTAGCTATTATTAAAAAAAAAAACAAGGAAAACAAATTCCCTGAAACAAATATGCATACTCCAGCAGAACAAATTCCCTCATTGTCTGCACTCCAAAAATGTTCATTCAGTCCCTGAATCCATTACCTCTCTGACAGGAGATGGACAGAATGCTTCATCATCAGTCCTGGGGAATCATGGAAGGTCATTGCATTGATCATAGTTGATACAGCTTTCAAAGTTGTTTGTCTTTTCAGTGTTGTTGTGGTATAAATTGTTCTAGTTCTGCTAACTCCACTCTATGTTAGCTTAGAAAAATATTTTCATGTCTCTTTGTAATAATCTATTTCTTTACTTCTTATATCATAATAATATTGCAACACATTAATATATCACAATTTGTTCAATCATTCCCTAATCATTATCTCCTTAGTTTCATTTTTACCACCATTAGACCTATCTTTATTTTTCTAAGAAAAAAATCAAGCTAATCTTTAACAGATATAATCTCCCATAAGAAATTTCTAAAACATAATAATACATGAAAAGACTCTGGAAACATTAAATATTAAAAATTCCTGGCATATATTTGGGAAACTGAAAGCTAAATAAAGCTAAAAATTGAAAGTATGAATTGTTGTTTCTTTATTTAGAAGCTTTAATTGTTATTTTTCTGCCCCTAAAACTATATTCTTGCAATTTCTACCCATGGCTCCCTCTTTCATCAATCACAAAAATCTCTCTTCTAAATAAAAGCCTACAAAATCCTTGAATATTTCATTTGCCTATCTTGTCTTCTTCAAGCCAAATGCCCACAGTTTCTTTAAGTGATGATTTTAATATGAACCCAAGGCCCCTCAACATCCCAGTTGCCCTTCCTTGGGAGGTTTTTAGGTTTACCATTGAATTTTCTAAATTATGGCAATTTCTCAAATTAAGCACAATGCTTCAAATGTGGTCTTACAAGAACAGAATATAGTACTCTACTACTATTTCTTTATTACTAGTTCCTATTTGTAAATTTCTGCATCTCTCAGCTGTTATTTTTTCTGTCATGATAAAAATCATTTTATATTTGTTGAATACAGATAATTTTGTATAAAATTTAAACAGAAAAATTGTGATTCCTGTGAAAAGTGATAGACTGATCCAAATGTCACATTAGAAATTAATGCGTGTGCATGTGTATCTATAGCTATCAACATAGTTATAGAAAAAAATCTTTCACCTATTTTACAGATGTGACATGAAGCAAAAACTACTTGTTACTGTTTTTGCAATTGCTGTGGTTATTATTCAGTATCATTTTGTAAGGTTTTATAGGAGAACCTGGATAATAATCCTACAGAATGAGAAGTCATAGATTAGTTGTCTATATATGACATGAAGAAGCCATTGAAGCACTGAAGGATATACTAAGGAAAGACTAATGTGCCAAGTACTGGGAAACATGTTAAATTTAGATAGGGCATAATTTTGGGGTGGTAGTCTTACTGATCCATTCCAAATTCATCTATTCCCAGAAATAGTAAGAGACATGAATAACAAGATCAATTAAAATCACAGACAATAACTTTCCCTCTTGACTATCCTATAAGTATTAAAAGACCACAAAAATAAAGTATATACAGCTCCTGATTCTTTGTCCAAGCATCATTTGCTCTGCTAAACTTTTGATATCCATAGTGCTATGTGATGTATTATAGGTATTCATTTTTAGTACACAGTTGTTATGAACTCTAAAATATTTTGACTTTTTCTTTGTATTATTTACCCCTGAAGGCTCCCAGATGCTAAGAGAGAGATAATAACCTTTCCTGACTTTATGTAACTTGGGCAAATTTTAAGTATAGTCGTCATTTTAAGCTGTGTATCTAAAGATGGACATCAAAACTGTGTTTGTGATAATCATTTTCCTTTAAGATCATATCAGATTGCTCAATATCTGTCTCAGGAAATGTTCTTTCAACATCAAAGAAGATAACTGCCTAGGAAAAAAATGTACTCTCTTCAGCTAACTGCTATCAGAAAGTGCCAAATGTGCTTGCAGATGGAATTTTTCACACAGGAAAAAGTTAGGTATAACTGTAACAAATAACCTAACAGCTAACGCAGAATCTCCAGCCAATTCCCCGAAGTGCACAAGACTCTCATGGGAGCCAGCTAGGTATGTTTATGGAAGGGCTGGGCTGTTGTGTTAGATAGAACATTGAACAAGGAGGAATCAAATGACCAGAGTTAAAATCTCAACCCTACCACTTACTCCCTGTATGTCCTTAGGTCAGTTTTTTTAATCCTTCAGGGTTATAAATTTCCCTCAAATGCAAAATAGGACTAGATTATCACTAATATCCCTTCCATCCTTAAAACCTATGATCCTATGAAAAGTATCACAAGTATATATGTCTCAGTTTCATGCAGATCTCAACACAATCCAAAGAGCAAAACATTCTACAAAGGATACGCAAGAAATTTCTGTCTAGAATGTCAGAATAGAATGTCATTGAACCACTTTAAATATGTTTGAGAGATTTGTAAGTTTAGTTTTCTGCTTCAAAATTTTAAAGCCATATTCTATGAAAAAAGAACACTTTAAATCTCTGTTTAAGAGACTTATAAGTTTAGTTTTCTCTTTCAAAATTTCAAAGCCAAATTTTATGAAGAATACTCAGATACTCAAATACTCAAATGAAAAGGAACATTCAAATACTCAGATTTGCCAGTTCCTTTATGTAGATATTGCTACCAATGATGCAGTTCTTACAACCCATCCATGCTTGTTCATACTGTCACTCTTGTCTATGTCCTGCTAAAGGTCATCTACGTGGTTCCCCCAACATGATAGAGTACCACTTTCTTTGCCACTAATGCATTTCTTTTATGAAAGCATTTGCTTTATTTCATAGTTCCTAGTTTACAATGTGAGATGTTCTACTAACTCTATTCATGAGCTTTTCCATTTAGGTGATTTTTATTCTAGAGATCTTAAGGTTTTCATGATTCAACAACCAGACAATAAACACAAAAGAATATGGTCATTAAAAGATAAGCTTTCTTTATCAATTAGAAGTAGACTGGAAAAATAGACCCAAAAAAAACCACAGTATACCCAAAACCATTGTGGTGACAGGGATTCTCAACACAGAAATTTAGAAGAGAATGACTGCAAAACATTTACAAGTGAACATATATATATATATATATATGTGTGTGTGTGTGTGTGTGTGTGTGTGTGTGTGTGTGTGTGTGTGTATGTGTGTGTACATATATATTATATATATATACATATATATATATAGAAAGAGAGAGAGAGAGGAGAGAGAGAGAGAGAGAGAGAGAGAGAGAGAGAGAGAGAGAGAGAGAACTTGGGTGCAAATTCAACAAGATTCCTAGAAACATATGAAACAAGATTTAAAAAGATTTTATAAATGAAATGAGAGATATTAAGGAGAAACTGTAAAAGAAACAAAGGCCATGGAGGAAAGCATTAGAAAAGAATTTAAAAATATAGTTCAGGGCATACAAAATCTTACTCAGATAACAAATTCCCTCAAAAATTATAGTAGATCAGGGACAGCTAGTTGGTGCAATGGATAGTCCTGGGGTCAGGATAGTCCTGAGTTCAAATCTGCCCTCAGATACTTAATAATTACCTAGCTGGGTGACCTTGGGCAAGTCATTTAACTCCATTGTTTGGCAAAAACTGAATAAAAATTATAATGGTTTTAATAGAAATCAAGAGCTTCATGACACTATAAGAAATGTAAAAAACAGAACAAATAATAATTGATAAATAATGTGACTCCTAGTAAAAGCAACTCATCTGAAAAACATATTGAGGAAACATAATTTATATTCATTTGCTATTGTTGTTGTTGTTGTTCAGTCATTTTCTCATGGCTAACTCTTTGTGATGCCATGGACTACAGCATGACAATACTGTCCATGGCTTTTTCTTGGCAAGATTAATGGAATGTTCTGCCATTTTCTACTTCATTGAAAATTAGTATAGGGGTGCTTAGGTGGTGCAGTGGATAGAGCACCAGGCCTGGACTCAGGAATCAGGAGTCAGGAGAATCAGTACACTACTAGAAATCCATGACAAAAAAGAGAATAGGTAGAATATTTTAAAAAAACATAAAAATCTCAGGGCAAAGTGGAGTTAAAAAGAATATGACAGTTACGTCCTTAAAGAAATCCCAAAATAAAAACTACTGGGGACATTAAGGCAAAATCCAGAGCTTGTAGGTCAAAGAAAAAATATAGCAAGTTGCAAGAAAAATATTACGAGTACCAACAAGCCATTATAAAGATTGCACATGATTAAGAAGTTATCACTTTAAAGGAGTAGAGGCCTTGTAATATGATATTCAAAAAGTTAAGGGATGTAGGCTTACAATCAAAAATAATTTTCCCAAGAAAACTGAGTATAATACTATAAGGAGATTGGACCTTTAATGTAATTGATGTCTTCCAAGCATTCCTGATGTAAAGAACTGAGTAGTTCTTTGAAATACAAACACAGCAGTCAAGAGAAACATAAAAAAGTGAACATGAGCAAACATGAAGGACAAAATGAGGATAAATGGTTTACATTCTAATATGGGGAGATGACATGTGTACCCTCTGAAGTCTGTCATCCTGAAGGTCTTTGAAGAGTATAAGAAGACAGTAGTTTACATAATCTTAAAAGAAAAATGGAAGGGGGAAAATGGAATAGATGGGAGGTGAGAGTAAATGGATAGGGAAAATTATTTAGGATATTGAAGTGAAAATTTATACAAGGAAGAGAAGGTAAGGGGAACAGGTGAAGTCTGACTCTGATCTGAACTAGTCAAAGGAGGAAAAAAGTACACATACACTTAAACACATACACACACACACACACACACACAAACACACACCACAGTTGGGTAAAGAAATACATTTCACTCAACAAGAAAACAGGAGACAAAGGGGAGGAGAGGAAAACAAGAAAGAAGGGATCAAAATGGGGAAAGACTAAGGGAGGAATAAGTCCTAAGGAAAAGCATCTTTAACTACAATATGCAAAAATGTTTATGGCAGTATTGTTTGTGGTAGTCAAAAAATTGGAAACTAGGCAGTTGGAGTGAGAGTGCCTACTAGCTATGAAATGACATTATAATATGTAGATGCAATGGAATATTGTATTGTAAGAAAGGATGAAGGGCACAGAAACCTAGAATTACATTAACTGATTCAGATTGAAGTGAATAGAGCCATGAAAGCAATTTATGCAACAGCAATATTGTGGCAACAAAAAATTTTGACCAACCACTCTTACAGAAAATTCATAATGAAATATACAACCCACTTCCTGAAAAGGTGATGGATTCAGAGTGCAAATGGAAATCCATTTTTTGAACATGGTGAATGTGAGAGCTCATTTTGCTTGACTACAGTATGCAGAGGTTTTACAAGAGGTTGTTTTTTCTCTCTTTTTCAAAGAGGAGAGTATAAGTCAGAGGGAGAGAAGACATTTTCATCCACTGAAAAAATAAAAATTAATTTTAAAAGATTTTGAGTTAATCAAAGTTCTCTATTTACTTTCTAATGATAAGTGCCTTAGAATAGGGATCTCTGCAGTCATATATTGGATGTATTAGAAAACAATGGAATTGGAGCCTGGGAGACCAAAAATGAGGTCATTAAATAGTCCAGGAAAAGGTGATCATAGCCATGTGAATAGAGAGAATGAGGTATATTCAGGAAAAGCTGTAGAAGTACAATTGAAAAAACATGGCAATTGCTTGGATGCCAGGAAATAAGAGAGGGGGAGAACTAAGAAAAGCACAAGTTCTAAACCTAAATATCTAGTAATAGAGTGGTGGACTAAACAGAAATAAATAAATTTGTAAAACTAATTGGTTGTTCAGGAAAATGATGAGTTCTGTTTTGGACATGGTGAGTTTTTGAAGCAGATAGAATATCTAGGAAGAATCAT